>NC_056737.1:1173639108-1173689108 GCF_019279795.1 Protopterus annectens | reverse complement strand
CTTCTTCATCAGATTGTCTTCTGCTATTCTGCACATATGTGTCTGAACCACCGTAATCTGTTCTCTTTGATATTTTCTGCAATTGGAGCTACTTTGGCTTCTGCTCTTATGTCCTTATTTCTTCAACTGTCCCACAGTGTGCATATGACCACCTTTCTCAGGCACTTCATTTCCATCACCTCTAGCTTCTTCATCTGTTCTGCCTTTATTGCCCAGGTTTCTGTACCATACAGTAGTACTGGTCGCACCACTGTCTTGTACACCTTACTTTTCAGCTTCACTGGCATTCTTCTGTCATAGACTACACCTGATACTCTATGCCAGTTGGCTGCAGCCCCTCTGATTCTAGCTTTGACTTCTTCATTCAAGCTTCCCATCTCTTCAACCACCCCTGCCAGATACTTGAAGCTATTTACATGTTCCACTATCTTTCCTTCTATCTCAAGTCTCAGCTTCTTCTGATTTCCCAAATTTGCTGCCATTACCACTGTCGTATCTGTGGTTAGTTTCATCCCATGTGTCTTCAGTTTTGCATTCCATTCCCTATCCTTTGCTGAAGTTCTTGCTCAGAGTTTGCCTGTAATGCTACATCATCTGCATACAGTAACTTTGTTGATCTTTCCCCTCCAACCTGTTTGCTAATGTAGTCCATCACGAGTATGAAGAGTAGTGGGCTTAGAGCTGACCCCTAGTGTACACCCACTCTCACTGGAAACCCCTCTGTGAGGCCGAACACTGTTCGTACTTGAGTCACTGGGTCCTTGTACATAGACTGCACTAATTATACTAATGTTTCTGGGACTTCAAACCACTGCAGTAATTCCCAGATCAGCTTTCTTGGGACCTTGCCGAATGCTTTCTCCAAGTCTCGGAATGTCCAGTTGGACTCTTTCCTCATTTCTAACTTCTTCTCAACTATCTGTCTCACTGCAAACATCGGGTCAATTGTCTTGCATCCTGCTCTGAATCCCATCTTACATTCTACTACTCTGTTTATCCATTTATCAGACACCCTCTCCAAACCTTTCATGCAATGTGATAGAAGTTTGATGCCTCTGTACTGCCCATAGTTGTGGCTGTCCCCTTTCTTCTTGTATACTGGTATGAGTATGCTTATTTTCCAGTCATCTGAAGTACACCTTTCTCTCCACACTGCTATGAGTACCCTCAGGAGCCATTTCACCTTATCTCACCCAGCATCTTTATCACATCTGCTGTGACCTCATCTGATCCTGCTGCTTTCCCTGACTTCATCTTCCTTAGTGCTGTTCTTCCTTCTTCTAGGGTGGGCTCTTCTTCTTCTCTCATTGTAGGATGTTTCTGGGGCAGTACAGCTTCTGTGCAGTTTTCTTCATTCAGAAGCTGCTGGAAATACTCCTTCCATCTGCCTTTGATGTCCTGTAGACTGGTGAGCAGGTTGTTGTTGTCACCCCTTATGAAGGGTGTCTGACTATCTTCTTTAACTTTCTGTCTTTGTTTTGCAACCAGATATAGTTTCTTTGTACCACCTACTGAGTCACTTCCCAGAAGCTGATAGAATGCCTCTGATGCCCTGTTCTTTGTGGGAAGGTAAAAGAATATGACAAACAGGGGATGGGAGCATGGGTTGTCTGGCTATTAAAGGATGTAGAGTAACCATGCTGTTAGCTTGAGGTTCGAGATATCCAGATGAATCCTGCCCATTGGGTGAAACAGGAGGAATAGATCTGGATCCAGAATCCAAGATGGGTAAATTAGATGAGGTCAAAGAAAGGGGAACTAAATCTGTCAAGGGCAGTGAGGTACAATGAGGATGACTTTGATCTTTGACTGGACAGCTTTCTGCAAAAACTTGGGGATTAGGGGAGTTGGAGGATAAACATAGAGGAGACAAGGGGGCCAATCATGGAACACAGCATCCCTCTGTGATTCTCCCTGTGGGAGGATTGGATAAAGAATTTCTAGTTTCGGAAAGATGCAAAGAGACTGCAGCAAAGCTGGCCCCATTGGTGAAAAATCATTTCTGCCACCTTCATGTTGAGAGATCACTCACGAACTAGTAAAATGTACCTGTGCTATCAGAAACCTGTTGGTTGAAATCACCCATTGCCACACTCTGAGGGGTTCTTGACACACGGGCATTATTTGGTTCCTCCTTGTTTATTCATCTACCAAATCACTGACATATTGTCTCTTTGGATTGCACTTATCTCAAAAGGGAGAGTCTTGAAAGGCCTGCAATGCTAAGAGTAGTGCTCCAATTTACAGGACATTAATATGCATGTTGGCCTCTTCAGGGGACCATATGCCTTAGACAGTCTTCACAAAAAAGTGCCCCGCCCCCCCAATCTGGGAGGCATCCTTGGTCACCAAGGCTTTGGGTTGAGGTGGAATGAAAGGATGGCCTTGTAAAACTGATCTGAATGAATCTACCACCAGAAGTATCTCTTGCACATCTGAGTGATTCTTATCTGAGCTAACATATGTGGCTAAAGAATTGACCATTGTGTTTCTAGTGTCCATTGAAGAATTCTAATGTGAAATCTTGCTAGAGGATCTAGAACTATAAAGTACAGTTGTGTACACTTACTACAAATGTAGCTGTTCGAGTGTATTCACTGTTGCAGTCATTAAATTTGGGTTTTCTGCTTGCAGTAGCCCTCAGTCGGCCTGATTAACAAAGTCTTGGGTCCTGTTTCGGTTGCTGTCCCTTCTTCCATGACATCAGGTCATCAGGGGTATAAAACATGCAGCTGATGCCATTACATCAGTCTTTCTTGCCGTGCGGTGCCTGAAACAGAAGCAGTTTGCAAGTGCCAGTCGGCCGACTCCTAAAATTTTCGTTTTCGAGTTTCAGAACCGAAGTCTTCAACTAAAGCTAAGTACCCCATTGTGGAAACTTTTTCTTGCTCCTTACCGATGTCAGCAAAAGTTAACAATTGCATTACTTGCGGAAAGCAAATACCTCATACTTTACCCAAGACTTTGTTAATCAGGCCGACTGAGGGCTACTGCAAGCAGATAACCCAAATGTAATGACTGCAACAGTGAAACACGAAAAACATCCACCGATATTGATCCCAAGGCTAGAAGGATCAATTGGGTCAGGATAGTGGTACTGCATATTTTTTTCTGACCTGGATTCTTATAGTTTGTACTCTTGATATTGTATTGAAGATCAGTCCTATGAATTCCAATGTCTGAGTCAGTTCTAACTGACATTTGTTGTAATTTCTTGTGAGTCTGAGATGGGAGCAAGTTTGGAGTACCTGATCTTGTACTCTTATTAGTAGATGCTTGGTCGGGGAGGTAATGAACCAGTCATACAAATATGGAAATGTCTGGAATTTCTGCAATCTCAAGTGAGCTGCTACCAGATAATTACTAGGTTTTACATGTAGTGTCATATATTGCTGTTGCTTCCTGGCAGGTGCAGATTACAAAGAAATGTAAGTTCTGTGAACCTGGGTAACTTAAGCAGAAGTGTCAAGAATGAGGTAATCTGAAATGACTCAGCAGTCAGGGGGAGCTGGCATAATGGTTAAGGTGTTTACCTTACAAACACAAGGTGCAGGGTTTGATTCTCACATGGGGTAATTGGATAGGCTTAAAATGGCCCACAAGGGGAGTAAGCCTATTACTAACCTATGAACCTATCTATGAACCTAAGTAATGTGTATTATCAATTTAAGGATTATCTCAGAAAGTAAGGATAGCATTTTGTATTTGTGTCTGAACCTGAACACATCAGCTCACCAGCACTTTGCTTTGCTCTGTAAGTAAGATATTTAGAACAGTGATTTCTCTTAGAGATAGAAATAGTAAGATTAGTCTAGCTGTTTTGTATATTTATGTGAGACTATCCTACAATGTTATTTCTGAACTCTCTAATGTCATTGTGTTGAGTTAACAAGTATTGTCTTGTGTTTTTATTATTTATTATTAAATATATTTAAACATTTTAACTGTGGCTGTTTTGTGTAGATATATTTATAGGTTCATAGGTTCATAGGTTCATACTAGGCTATCTGCCCTAGGGCATTTATAAGCCTAGCCAGAATGTGTTTGGCTTTCGCCACCCATTTTAAATTAATTTTGCTATGCCCTTTTTTTGAGGTTAGTATACTGTGCCTCTGTCTAACAGTGACACAGAAGTCATACTCAGGGTAAACCTACGATCTCCCATCCACTCATCAAGATTCCTCTTGAAGAGAGTCAATGAGGGACTCTGCCTAACCTGGACTGGGATTTTATTCCAGAGTGAAAGGAGCCTCTGGGTTATGAATCTGTCCCTCCAGCATGTCCTATTTATTTCAGTGCTGAGGTTCAAGTCTCTTGAGCGTGTAGCTCAATAGGATTTGGATTTTCTGAGGTGCAGCATGTCCATTAATTCCGGGTTGGACATGGCTTTATACGTCAGGCACAGATCGCCTCTGAACAGGTGGTATGCCACTGATTAGAGCTGGAGTTTCTTTAACCGGGCAGCATATGGCATCTGTTTGAGCCCTTTGATCCTCTTGGTGAGGTACTTTTGGGGTCTTTCCAGTTGCTGCAGGTGTCTGGTAAGGTACATCCCAAAAGGGGCATTGTACTCAATTATGGGCCTGATGAGGGATGAGTAAAGAGGCACAATGACCTCCCCTGATCTAGATGTGAATCCCTTCATGATTAGGTGGGCTATATAAAATGTTTTTCTAACCACTTTGGCCACGTGGTTGTCAAATGAGAGATTGCTATCAACTTGGGTCCCCAGGTCCCTAATTACTTCTCCTGTACTTAATGGATTACCACCTATGTGGTAATTTGTGGGCACATTGTTTTGCCAAAGGGGATGACTATACACTTTTTGGCATAGCTTGAGGCCATGGCTCTGGCACCAGTTGTCTGTTTCTATGAGGCCCTTTTGGAGGATGCTTGTGTCGGCTGGAGAGTCGATTATGGTGCCCAGTTTGCAGTCATCTGTGAACTTGGTCAGCCACAGTCCTTCCGTGTTGGCCTGTACCTCCGAGAAATATATACTGAACAAGAGAGGTCCCAGGACTGAGCCTTGTGGGATGCCACTTGTAACTGGTTTGGAGTCTGACATGGCTCCAGCAATTCTAACCATGTGGGTTCTGTCCTTGAGCCAGTTTGCAACCCATCTAGTGACAAAGGGGTTTATATTTAAGCTGGTGAGCTTATCTATAATGCCCGAGTGGGTATTGTATCAAGGCTTTGCGAGGTCCAGGTAGGCTGTGTGGACCACCTACCCTCGTCAATGGCCTTGGTGACTGTTTCAAAGAAATCAACCAGGTTTAAGAGGCAGGATCTGCCCTTAACAAAGCCAAACTGGGTAGGATCCAGTGTCTGTAGGTCCCCAATATCTTTATTTATGAGGTCCATGATTATCCTTTCCATAGCTTTGCAGACCAAGCTAGTCAGGCTTATAGGGCAATAGTTTCCAGGATCCGTTGA
This sequence comes from Protopterus annectens, assembly GCF_019279795.1. Lineage (NCBI taxonomy): Eukaryota > Metazoa > Chordata > Ceratodontiformes > Protopteridae > Protopterus > Protopterus annectens. The sequence goes on along the minus strand of NC_056737.1, from coordinate 1,173,683,675 downwards.
GGCACCACCTTTGTGGAGAGGGACCACAGTTGCTGTATGCCACTCTTTGGGTACATATCCTGTAGTAAGGCTGAGATTGAACAGTAGTTTTATGTTTGGGTTTAGCTCTTCTTGGAGTTCATGTAGGATGCAGCCCGGGACACTGTCTGGTCCCATTGATGCTGTGTTTTTTGCTTTGGAGAGGGCGGCTCTTACCCGAGCATCTGAGATGTCAGGGGGTCAGTACTCTGCTGGAATAGATATTTGCCCTTTTGGTGGGGAGGGGGGGGAGGTTTGCACTGAACCTGTCAGCTAGGATGTTGGCAATGTCTGTGGGTTCGGTGTATTTTTTGTCATTTTGGACTAATTCTGAGCATATCTGGGAATTACCACCCAGGTTCCTAACATAACTAAAGAAAGCCTTGTGATTATCCTTAGTGTCCTGTGCAATTTTTCTCTAAGCTGGCCTTAGACAATTTTATGAGTGCCCATAGTTTTTGCTAATACTGATCAGAGATGCCTTCCCTTTTTGGAATTTTGCTCTATCATTTAGTAGCTTCCTCCTTCTATTGTATAGCTTGTTTATGGCTGGGGTCCACCAGACAGGACGTCTGCCTTTGGAAGATTGGGTCTTGGTTTTATTTGGGATTGCATGATCCATGCATTCCTGAAGGTGTTCATAGAATGCATTTATAAAGGATTCTGTGGTCTGGGCCGTATTTTCCATAGGCCCGGGCTTTGAAGGATTCCACCTCAGTTTTGAGGAGTGTGAAATTTGCTTTAGAGAAGTTTTTCACTGTGGTTTTCTGGGCAGGGAGTGGTGTCGGATGTGAACATCCAGTGAGATTAGTTTATGGTCTGATCTTACCAGTGAGGGATACACTTCTGGTCTGGAGCATAGAGTCCCCATGTTGGTGATGATCAGGTCCAGTATGTTTTCCCTCTTGTGGGAGTGGTAACAAGTTGTTCCATAGCATTTGAGTTTATAACTTCTAGGAACCTTTGGGCTAGGGTGTTGGAGCTAGAGTAATGCTCCCAGTCTATGTTTGGGTAGTTGAAGTCACCCAATATAATGGTGTTTGGAGAGACCTTCATATTTTCCAGTGTTCTCATGAAGGCCGAGTGGAGTTCCTGGGTTAGGGAGGGTGGTCTGTAGCAGGCTATAAACTGGAAGGCAGTTTTACCCACTGTTAGTTGCACATGGATAGTCTCTGATGCTTCGTGCTGTGCCACCAACCTGGAGGTGTGGGTATCTTTGACGAATATTGATACTCCCCCTCCTTTTGTGGGTCGGTCCAAGTCTTGGGGCCAAAAAGCATGGTATGAGGTATAACTTGGTAGTGCTGGGGTGCTCTTGGGAGCCTTGAACCAGGTTTCTGTTACTGCACAGATATCGATTTTCTCCATGCTAAGGAGAGTTTCGAGTGATTGCATCTTGAGGTTTAGACTTCTGGCGTTGAGTAGCATTACTCTTAGTTTCTTATCCCTTGTGATACCTATGGAGGTGGGTTTATCTTTTGAGCCTTGCCTAAAAAAAGGCACTATGGGGGTAGCAAGAGCTTTTGCCAATATCCGAAAGCCCAGGGGTGACAGGTGCAGGCCGTCTCTAGCGAAGCATCGTGGCTTGTCGAGCATGTCATCCCAGGCTGACAGGCATTGGATCCCCTTTGAATGACACCAATAATTAAGCCAATTGTTGAAATTGATCATCTTGTCTTCATATTGTGGCATCATTCTTGGTGAGGGTAAGATGCTACTCAAGGTCAGGGTCATACCGGCCTGGGCCACATGCTCAGAGAGCTCCTCTATGTCTCTTTTCATGTAGCCCAGGGAGGTACATCTCAGGTCATTCACACCAGCATGGACAATGACTGAGTCATATTTGTACTTGCCTTGGAGTGACCTGAGTGCTTGTGTTATGTGGCGGATCCTAGCACCCAACAGGCAGCTCACCGTGACCTTCTCCTTGTTCAGCCTGGTGAGCGGGACATCAGTGTGCCTGATGATAGAGTCACCTATTACAAGTGTATCAGGTATGTTGTTTAGCCTTAAGGGCTGTGACTGTTCGGCACACTGGCTTTGTGAGATATGTGTTGCACATGTTTTGTTTTGGGGTAGCGGTTGCTTGGGTGTCTGCTTTGGAGGTCTCTGCTGCTTAGGCAGATTTTTATTTAGAGCCTCTGAGTATGTTTTTGTGTGTTTATGTGTTTGGTCTGCTGTCGGGGTAGGTCTATGTGAGACTGGAATTGTACTGAGTGTGGTTTCCTTCTCCTCCTGACTGGTTACGCCAGTACTGAGTTGAGAGAGCTTAGCCTCCAGTTTGGCTATATGGATGCATCTCTCACATGTGTTGGAATTTATTGGGAGGAGGAGAGGGTTGTCTGTGTACATGAGGCAGTTGTAACATTGCCTCAAGATTCCCAGATTCACCAGCTGGACCAGAGAGAAGATTGACAACTGACCTTTGGACATGCTAGAATAGTATTGGGAATTCCTTTATAATTAAAAAAAAGGGCCAATGGGGAACAAGGTACTCTTGTATTTGGTGATACTGTATAAGCCACTCCTAAATAGCCTTCAAGTCTCAGTCACACTTACCAATTAGATAATAACAACATTGCACAGTAGAATTGGACACCCTTTGGTAAGGGCCTTTATAGTAGCTGATAGTAGTAGTAGTTGGTGGCAGTCAGTATTACTGTATAGTCTGGGCAGAAGGGTCATAGCTAGTAAACATGTGCTAGCCTTCCCCAGGAGTGTCTATGTGTTTGTATATAAATCACATCTCAAAGTGTATGTGTGTCAGCTATTTGGGCAGGGACACAAAGCACTGGTTAGACAGAGAGGGTGCTGGAGGTTTTGGATTGACCACTTGGCTGAGATCTGAACCCTATATCTGTGCCAGTGGGGAGTCTTATTAGGGATCTGGAGAGAAAGGGAGAAACCAGCCCTAGACTGACTGTGATCTCTGTGTGCTCTTAAGGGAAATTGTACTTTACTGTGGGTGTATTTGTTATCCTTCCCAATGTGGACGCCCCTCACTGGTGCTAGTGGTGACGACTGAGGCTCCTTGATTACTGGGCCAGTGTATGGGCATCACAGGCTCAACTGTGTCAGGTTCCTTCCACACCTGCCTAAAGATCAGGTCAATTAATTAATCAGTGGGCAGAGTTACCCAGCGGTAGATGAGCCAGACCCAAATGCCTCCAGGAATACTAATTCCACTGGGGAAGGATTGTTGTTAGACCAAATACTCCTCTGCTTAAAGATCTCAAGGATGTCTCCAAATTAGACGACTTTGGGTGGTGATTTTGGGGACCCTTCCCCTTCATCAAAACCAGTATCCTTGGTGACAGATTCTCGAGGGGAATCCAAGTGCCTCCACTTGCACTTCCTCTTCATACGGCTTTCTTCAGTGGGATGCTCTGGAGAAGTATTGGAGGAATGGTGATACCCTGCTGGGTATCCCGGAAACTTTGCGCTGGCTGTCCTGTGGCATAGAATGTTGAGGCTGAAGGTGCAGAGGCACACGGGATACAGAGGGAAGATCTGAGGGAGAAGGGGTTATCTGTCCTGCAGAAGCAGAGAAAAGTGTCTTCACTACCTCAAAAACAAAATGCTCTGGGGAGAAAGGAGCCAACAGAGTCAAGAAGCCATGCTTCGGCCCCATCAGCTCCCCCTGCCCTGAAGGCATTCCACCCCAGGCAGAGGTCAGAGCCGAGCTGTCCAGTGCTGAGGCTCTGAAGGGCAGAGCTGGCTCTAACAACTTTGGAGTCAACTCTAATGCCTTTGATCCAACAGGGTGCTACAATTCAGAGAGTCATCCAGCTTCCAAAGCATCAGAGCCAGTGCACTCAGAGGCAGTCTCAGACAAAGATACTAATATCTTCTGATTCAACCCAGGCGGTCCCTTCAGACTCGGGTCCAGGGGCTCTGAAACAAAAAGACAGATTGGAAAAGAAGCTGAGATTGATGGAGAAGTGCTAATAAGGACTTCTTGACCCAAAGGGGTAGGAGTTGGGAGAACACTCATATGTATCTGCTCTGAGAAAAATTTCCTTATCATCCTGTCCATGTTAGCTTCAGTCAGACTTCTGGAGGAGCAAGAGGAAGTGACCAATGGTGACCTGGAGTGTTGTCTGGACTCAAGGTATGGGGAGGGTACCCTAGAAGGCACTAGATCTATTGAAGGAAAGTATCTTGTTCTCGGTAAAGTCTTCAGATATGACAACCTAGGATCCAATCAAGCCTTTTTAGAATCTAAAGCTGGCTGGATTGCAGCAGTCTTTGGATCAGACCTACAGTGCTTCTTCCGAGGTGGTTCTGTGGTAGGATCCGATGAAGGTGTTGAAGAACCAGAAGGTCCTGAAGGCTTTGATAAAGGCTCCCTAAGTTTAGATTTGGGGGGGGGGGGGTTGAGACCCAAAAATAGCTTCTGAAAATGAAGATGGCAATAAACCTTTCAGGATCAATTTATTTCTTCTGTCTGTGATGGCTATGGTATTTAATGCTTTACATAACAAAGAACCAGTTTTTGGCTTCTTCTTAACAATGACCTCTCAATCTCTGATGTGACCCAGTACTTTCTTTTACTATTACTTTATGTAGTTTGTCTTGGTTGTATACTTGTAGCATGTCTCTCTTCCTCTCAGCAACACTCTCATGGAGAAAGCCTCCAAATCAGATACTTTTGAAAACAGCAATATTACTGATTTCTTAAACTCACAAAATAAAACTACATAAATCAACCTTCATTTTCTGAAGAAAAAAGTCTTTAATTGCAATGAATGTAATTATTTGTTCATGAAAAATAAAAAAAATTGTCTTTCGGCTTCCCCTGTTAGGGATCACCACACCAGATCTCTGGTCCACAGATTGATTGGCAGTTTAGTTTTTATGGTGTTGAGTTGCCAGCCCAGTGCCCAACCTTCACAGAAGGCACACACACATGCACCTACTGCATGTTTTTTTAAAACTCATTTGTCCACAGGGAGGACATGCAGACAATGCACAGAAGGTGCTCTAGCCAAGAATTGAACCAGATAACCTCTTGCTGTGAAGTGACAACTCTAACCACTGCACCATCATGGCAGATATTACTTGTTCAAGAGAATCCAGCACATTTTTCAAAAAGTATTATAGTTTGTACTATGTCAGAGCAAAAGTATAAGCCAAAATTATGGACACTTCTGGGGTATGCTGATAAGACATCTGGCACCCCTACTCATCTGTTCTGAATTGCAACTACCTCAAATTAGGCAGACGTACATACTTCATGATACACATGCATTGAAACAGTACCAACAGATGTAGCAGTGATACCATACTACAAAAAGGGACTCAAACAATGTACTGACAAACACAGGGCAATGTATAACGTCTCAATCAAGCAATCATGAAATCACTAGGGACCACACTGAGCACAATTGTACTCTTAATCTCCAATTATAATGCATAACTGGAATAGCCTCCCTTCTGACATTAGACTACAAAGCAGAATGGCCTCTTACAAAAAGCTCCTTAAATCTTAGCTTCCTCACCAGCCGGCTATACAACTGCAATGGCCCACCTTAAACTTCCACTGCTGTATAGGAGTGCTGCTCTCCCTAGGTTTCTTGTGTATTTAAGTGAAGTGCTCATCACTACCCATTTCTTTACACTTCCTTGAATGCTACTAATATGTAGCATAAATGCTTTATGTAAATATCGCACATATGATGTCTTTTTTTTTTAAATATTATACATATGTTGTGTCTTTTTTCATCCCCCTCTGACACTCCAACACTATGCTCACTAAACAATCAAACTGCAATAGACCTCCTGTGTTTAAACATAGTTCTCTACAACATTGCTTTAACTTTCGCAACTCCTGTTTTTAATACAGTTCTCTACAACACTGTTTATTTTTTTGTAATATGCTATTAACTGCTGTCTACATATCAAATTATGTAACCTGTAACTATCACTACTAAATATTGTTACTATTGTAGTTTTGTGGAGCTTTTCTCCCTGGGCTTCCACTGAAAATGGACACCTGTTGTCCAGTTGGACTGTCCTGGTAAACAAATGTCAAATAAAATAAAATAAATAATAAAAATAACATTCACACCACACTTATAAAGGCACACCTTCAGTCCCCACAAACACACAGCCACCCACACCCACACAACACACCAATCAATTTTGAGGTGTTTACCTCCTCTCTGCAAAACAGTGCAAAATGATTTATAGATGTCAGCTCAGGACTCCCATCCCTACCTAATGGAGCCAGTCCACTGCACTTACACAAGTGTCCCCCTCAACAGGACTGCAAGCTGGTGTCAGTACAGATTTGCTGCATGGTTCTTTTACACCACACACACACACACACACACACACACACACAGACACACATACACACACACACACACACACACACACACACACACACACACACACACACACACACACACACATGCACACACACACACACACACACACACACACACACACACACACACACACACACTTTGCAACACACACACAAACACACTCACTCGCCCGTGCACACATACACACACTCACTCACACACACACACACACACACACACACACACACACACACACACACACACACACACACAATAAAACAATGATACATGTTTAATGTGGGCAAATGTCTTTGTTCAGTATTACTTTCTGCTACCCATCACCTTGTCAGCACTTGTCAGTCTACAGCGGCAGGTCCTGCTGTCCATTATGCTTTGCCTAGTAGGCACACACACACACACACACACACACACACACACACACACACACACACACACACACACACACACACACACACACACACACACACACACACACACACACACACACAGGTGAAACAGAGTAATTTTAAAAGGCATTCCTGATTTGTATGGAATTCTGAAACAAAAGAAGAGAGGAACGAACAGGTGGTGTTAGCAAATATTATGCTTCAATTGCTGCAAAGTGGATGGTCACTGTAATAGAGAAATTATTTTACTGATTATTTGCACTCAAAATCAGAATGAAAGTGCTCACTATGACTACATTTGTGTTATGTTTTGCATCACTGACATGAAATCGTAAGTAGTGATTTATGTGTTGTAAAATAGCCCATTTATGTCTTAGTCTTACATCCAACACTAGGAATTAAAAACTGTTCCGCTAGTAATACTCCCACTAGAAAGTGGAGGCCTATTGTTGTTAATATGTCACATCTTTTATAATAGTTTTTAGTTACATTTTTTTAATTGTATGTATGTGTGGGGGGGGGGTGAAGCATTTTGCAGTTCGATCTGCTGATAACTGAAGTAAAGCTACATGATAACATGAATTACATTCAAATACAAATACCATTTGTCTTTCATTCCTTTAAGTTAAGCAGCAGATTGGTATGACAAAACCTAAAAATCAAAACAGAATGGCATTTCCTGACAGTATAATACAATACAATAAGATAGGAGATGAGCAGTTTGGATTCAGATCAGGATGCAACAAAACTGACTCAATGTTTGCAGTGAAAGAGATAATTGCGAAGTTAGAGATGAGGAAAGAGTCCAACACATATGTACGTATATTCATTACTTAATGTTGCTTTTAGCTTTGCCACCTATCAATTTCTTTTCCATACTATCTGGAAATCAGTCTGATTGGCCAGTGGTCCAGAAAACACTGTACAAACTCTGTTATTCTGTTAAAAAAAACAGACTATCGGACTTTGTTAAACCAGCAGATTTACTATGCTTTTTTTTACAAAAAGCATAGTAAAGCCACAGAAAAAAAGGCATCACAAATGGAAAAAGAGGGCGTTCCCCCTTGTCTGACATGGATATGATATCACAAAATGGGTGGAGTGTGGGAGGGGCATGAGTAGGGTTGTGGGAGGTGTGAGGGGTGTGGCCTAAGTCTGGTTTTAGCCATAATGAAAGATGGCAACCCTAGTTCTTTTTCTATTTGTTACTGTTAAACTATGAGAAATGGCTTATTGGTATTTATTGTACACTAAGTCTTCAATTCAAAAGCCATTATTAAGTCCCTGATTCTTTAAATAAATGTATGTGAACAACATGCATTGAATAATGTATTTAATAATGAATTCAAGGATAACTTACTAATAATGTGTAACAGAGTAAATAACTTTCTTAAAAATACATTTTTTTAAACAGAGGCTGATTATATTAAAAGAAAATGTTTAATTTAGTTGTAGGAGATCATTTATGTTTTTGCACATTACGGATAAGTACTTGTATATTTCAGTTGAACATATAACCTATCAATGTACTTAATTAGATGGATTATAATCCTTTTACTGTATCAGGGCCAGTGTAATACCTGAGATCATTTTATATATATTAAATGTGTAAGTTCAACTGTGACTGCTGATTTTCAACCCGTTACCTTCTGCTCTTGAGGCAGAGACATCATCATCAACTCCCTTTTTCTTACTTTCTATATGGGGTTGGGGTGTCATGCCATCTTTCACCATCTCTCAATTCAGTGCCACTCTCCTATCTTCCTTCACAGTCTTCTCCCACACAACCCACCCATCTCTTTACTTAATACCCTCATTTTCTCATGCCTTCTTCACCAGAATTTCTACTTTTCTGCACGTGTCTGAACCACAGTAACCTATTCTTTGACATTCTATGTAATTAGAGCTACTATGGCTTTTGCACTGATGTTTTCATTTCTTTGTTTGCCCCACAGTGTGCATCTTACCACCTTTCTATCACTTCTAGCATCTTCAATTCCAGATGACTGGAATAAGTATACTAGTGCCAGTGTACAACAACAAAGGGGACATTTACAACTCTGAACAGTACAGAGGTATTAAATGCCTGTCAAACTGCATGAAAGTTTTGGAGAAGGTGATTGATCAATGAATATTTGGAGTAGCAGAAAGTAAAATGGGAGATGAGCAGTTTGGATTCAGATCAGGAGGCAGTACAACTGACCCGATGTTTGCAGGGGGACAAATAATTGAGAAGAAGCTGGAGATGAGGAAACAGTCCATCTGGGCATTCCTAGACCTGAAGAAAGCAAATGATAAGTTCCAAGAAAGCTGATCTGGGCAGTACTGTGGTGGTTTAAAATCCCAGAAAGATTGGTAGAATTAGTGCTGGTTATGTCAAAGGCCCAATGACTGAAGAATGAACAATTTTCAGTCTTACTGAGGGGTCAATGACTGAAGAATGAACAATTTTCAGTCTTACTGAGGGGTTCCACTTGGGATTGAGTGTGCATTAGGGTTCAGCTGTGAGGACAACATTGTTCATATTGGTGATGGACTACATCAGTAAACAGGTTAGAGGGAACCAATCAACAAAGCTGATGTATGCCGATAATGTGGCATTACAGGCAGACTATGAAAAAAACTTCAACAAACGATAGGGTAATGTAATGCAAATCTAAAGACACATGGGACAAAACTGAACACAGATAAGACAGTTGTAATGGAAATAAATGGAAGAAATCAGAAGAAGCTGAGAAATGACACAGGAGGGAAAACAGTGGAGCAGGTTAACGACTTCAAGTATCTTGGAGAGGTAGTTGAGGAGAAAGGATGCCTGAATGAGGTGAAAGCTAGAATCAGAGGGGCAGCAGAGACACTAAACAAGTTCTTGGGAGGAAACCCATGCAGCCACCAGGAGAACATGCAGACATCACACAAACAGTGGCTAGAGCTCTGAGTCAGATCTTATAATCAAAAACAAAAACAGTAGACCGGTACCACAAAGCTCTAAAATACTGATTTAAGTCCAAACGCAAGAAAAATCTTTCACCACTCAAGGCTTCTTCAGGTAAATACAAATAAATCATTACTATAGCATCTATGAGAAAGATCTTCTGCCATGGATTTTAATTGTTTATCCATATTGTATTTATTAGTATTACGTTTTGCAAGTCTAGTAAATTGATTCTTAACTATGTTATTGAAAATATGTGGGGGGTGTATACTACTTGTATGCAAATAAGTGTTCTTCTTCACATCCTTTTTAAACAAAGTGGTATCAATAGCACCATTAGTGTTCTTAATCAATCTAATATCCAAAAAATGTATTTGAGTAAAATGGACAGTGTATTTAAAATGTAAGAAACTAGAAGTGGAATGTAGATATTCGATAAATTCATAAAAAAAATTCAACAAACCATTCCATATAAGAAAAAGATAATCTACGAAACGCTTATAAAATAGAATATTGTTTATATATCCATTTATGTCCCATCCAGAACATATTTCAATTCCCAGTTATTAACCACCAAATTGTCATAGCTACTACCCATAGCTACACCCTTGGGCTGCTTATACATTCCATCGTGAAACATAAAAACATTGTTTTCTAAAACTAATTCGATAAAAGCACAAAGCATTTCAGTTTCTACTGCACTAAAAACAACAAATCATGTAATGAATTCCCTTATGAATTCAAGACCTATATAATTAGGAATGCAGATGAAGAGAGCACATCTACATCTAAGCAAATAAAATAGAAATCAGCAATATTATTTTTCGATGACCAAGTAAAAAGTTCTTCTAAAAATTTTGTTGCGTCCTTAATAATAGTAGTTGAATAGTTCAAGGCCATTTTCAGTCTGGATTCTATATATTTAGATGTCGGCTCAGTGAGCCAATCAGTAGTTGAGACTATTGGCTTCAATGGTGGAGCTAAACTTGATTTATGCATTTTAGGAATTCCATAAATAATTGGAATTCTCGGATGTTTAACATGAAAAAAGTCCAGCATATCAAGAGTAATTTGACCATTCAAATGCATTTCATACGCATTATTATTATTTACTAAAGTTATAATACGATTTATATAGCATTTATCTATTGATTCAGTCATGTGACTCAAGTATTTCAAACATTTTAAATCCTAATAAGTAGTATCCAGAACTACTATACATCCACCCTTGTCAGCTGCTTTGATAACAATATCTTTATTTAAAAACAAAGATTTTATTGCTAATTGTTCTTCTTTCGACAAATTATAAAAATGTTGATTACTCTTCATAGCCATAAGTTCATCAATATCTTCCTCTACTGCTTCTACAAAAGCAGCGACGAGTGGGTTGCATATTGGAACAAAAGTACTGTGTGTCCTCAAATTATTAGTTCCATTATTAAAAAATCCAAAGCTTTATTACCAAACACTAACTGAAGATTCAAGTTTCTTACAAACAATTTAAATTCTGTTAAATAATCAGCTATATCAGCCCTAGTCACAGGAATAAAGGATAGACCTTTACTTAATAATAACAGTTCATACTGAGTCAAAATGTAACTGGATTAATTAAAAACAGTACCGTTTAAGTTCGTGTTTGACTCCTCGTATTCATCCTGTGACTGCTGTATCTTGTTTGTCTCTGACTTCGTTGATTTGCATATACTCTTTTGGCAAAGGGAAGGGCTTTGTTATCACATATGGTGTATATAAAGGATCCAGTACTGAAAGTATAGCTGGATACACTACTGTTGCTGGCTGAACTGTTGCATTAGTTTTACAATGAGAATTAACATTTCCTGTGTTTGAAGCATGGTTAACTGGATACTACATATTTTCCAGTTTAGGGTGCTGCCCTCCTTCTGTCTCAGATAGACTTAATAGTTGCATGATTGGATGAATTTGATTTTGCTGTTGTGTGATTGTAGGGGCCACAGGCATGCCAGGCTGAGTGACTATTTGCTCATCTTTCCGTTTCTGCAGTTCCTCTCCTCGATTAGCTCAGGAAAGCACATTACCTGTACTAAAATCACACAAATCCCTTTTGATCTTTTTCTTTTTAACTTCTATTAAATGATTTTCAAAGTTCGTTATTCTGTCCATTGCATCAGCTAGTGCTGTTGAATGAGAACTTGTCTCACTTACAGAAATTAGTTGATTGTAATCCTGTAACAGCTCTTGTTTCAGTTGATTTTCTATTGGCATAAAAAAGGTGTTCATAAAGTGCATATATATTGGAAAGAACAGTTCATATTAATTACCTGCCATTGTTGTAACAGCTCTGGATATTTATCACAGCAGTTCGACATTTTAAGTATGTGAAGACCCCGTGGTATTATTTTATATTTCAAGTATACTTCAAATGAAAGCCATTGCCACTGTAACTTTTTGTATTGTTGCATTTTATGTTCAAAGTCTGATAACATGCTTAGATAGTTCTCCATTGGCAGCTGATCATTTAAGTTGTCAACATCCTTAGTTGGAAATTCGACCATTAATGGATTTGATATTACATCCAAAAAAGCATTGATACTAAGTACATTACGATGTTGATATGTACTTCTTGAATGAATGGAACTCATACTGTGTAGAGACATCATGTTCATGGGTGGAAACAACATGTATAAAAATGTCAAGAAAAACAATATGTTCCACCTCGAAGATAAAGCCGGACTAACAGAAACAGAAAAGTAACTAAAAACAAAAACAGTAGACCAGCACCACAAAGCTATAAAATAACTGATTTATTAAGTCCAAAAACAAGAAAAATCTTTCGCCACTCAAGGCTTCTTCAGGTAAATACAAATAAAATCAATCAACATCAGTGCTTCTTAAATACATAAATAATTAATCACATGACCAAGCAATCTGTATAAGACCAATCATGAATCGTCACTATGAAAACAAAGATTAAAATCAACTCATCTTGATAAAAATCATAACTTATAATGCTATAATAGCCTTATTGTATTTTTATATTTTATTACGCCTTTCTTTAAGAATAAGTTTTATAGTTGTGCTCTCATTGGAATTCTCGGATGTTTAACATGAAATAATTACAGCACAGCAAGTGTAATTTGACCATTCAAATGCATTTTAAGCACATTATTATTTACAAAAGTTATAATACGATTTATACAGCATTTATCTACGTAGAAAAAGTTATACTAATGCTCTATATAGACATATTAGGGACACAGATGACAAACATGAATTTAGGTTTCTTATTTTACAGAATATATATGAAAATATTTGGGGGGAGATTTATATAACTACACTGAAACAGTGGAAGATAGGTGGATATTGTGATTTAAAGCTCACCAACATCCTGGTTTAAATGAGGGTATAACTATAAAACCTATTCTTAAATAAAGGCATAATAAAATATAAAAAATACAATAAGGCTATTATAGCATTTTAAGTTACGATTTTTATCAAGATGAGTTGATTTTAATCTTTGTTTTCATAGTGACTATTCACGATTGGTCTTGTACAGATTATTTAATTGTTTGGTCATGCGATTAATTATTTATGTATTATTTATGTATTTAAGAAGCACTGATGTTGACTGATTTATTTATATTTGCCTGAAGAAGCCTTGACTGGTGAAATACTTTTCTTGCATTTAGACTTAATAAATCAGTATTTTAGAGCTTTGTGGTGTGGGTCTACTGTTTTTGTTTTTAGTTTTATTTATTTATTTTATTTATTTATTTATTTAAATTTGTTGACCGGGAGTGTCCAACTGGACGTGGGTCCATTTTCAGTGGAGGCCTGGGGAGAAAAGCTCCACAGTAAAATAAACAGACAGTAGTTACATTGGATTAAATAGTGATTAACAATTTAACATAGAAATTACTTACAACATATTTACAGATGAAGAGCATAGTACATCAGTAGACAACTAGAATCTTTATCTGTGAAGTACATAACAGGCATTAACAAATGTAACAATGAGAAGTTCCTGCTGTATAATAAGTACTAGGCTTATGAGCATCTGAGCTTGCTATCATCAAGGTAGTTAGTGGAGGTGAAAGAAAGGTAGTAGTTGGATGGGGTGGATGATATTAGAGTGGGAGTTGCAAGGGCATAGCCAGCATGTTTTTAGGTGCGCTTTTAATAAAGTTTTGAAGTTGGTGCATGATGGTACGGAGGTAATTGTGTGTGGGAGTGAGTTCCATAATTTGGCTATGGCGCAAGAGAATAGTGCTTCACCAGCAGAGTTATTGGCTTTAGTGATCTGCACGTGATTTTTGTTGCTGGATCTTAGTGGTCTGGTGGTGCGATAGGGTTGGAGTAGATTCTGGAGGGATGGGACATTTAGTGGATGGTTTACTAGTTTGTGGGTGAGTGAGAGTTGATACCACTGAAGGAGGTGAGGGAATTCAAGCCAGCCCAGTTCAGCAAGTGAGAGACAGTGGTGACTATGGTAGGATGCCCCTGTGGTGAATTTTGCGATTTTGTTGTAGCAGGTCTCTAGCTTGTTTAGATCACATTGCCTTAGGTTGGTATATACTGGAGAGGCATAAAGTAGGGTGGAGATAAGGTGGGAATTTGCTATTGAAATCTTTGCTGCTTTGGTGAGAAATTGTTTATTTCTATATAATGCTCCTAGTTTTTTGTGGACTTTTTTATGGTCATGGATATGTGAATGTCAAATTTTAGTTTATTGTCTATTTCCACTCCTAGCAATTTGGTATGTTCAGTTGGGTATATAGTGGTGTTGTCTTTTGCTGTGATGTTAAAGTGAGAGTTGTTTTGAGTATGTTTGGTGGGTTGGAAGATGAGTAGTTTAGTTTTGTTTGGGTTGAGTATTAATTGGGCATCGGATAACCATGTTTCAACAGAGGAAAAGGCTTCCTGTGTGACTTTTTGCAGTTTGGGTAGGGACTGGGCTGAGCAGATGATGGTAGAGTCATCTGCGTATTGGATGAGTGTGCCATGTTTGGTGGCAGAGGCTAGATTATTGGTGTAAACAGAGAAAGTAGGGGTCCAAGGATGGATCCTTGGGGAACCCCTATGGAGACAGGTAGTTGGGGAGATATGTCATTCTGCCATACAACGGATTGTTGGCGGTCAGACAGGTAACTCTGAAACCAGTTGGTGACTGATTGTGAGAAGGATAGGTTATTGAGGGCAGAGATAAGTTGTTTGTGTGGGACCATGTCAAATGCTTTAGATAGGTCTAGGAAAGTAGCAGAGGAGAGATAGCCATTGTTTTTATGCTGAAGGATAGTGTTTGTAAAGGAGAGTAAGGCAGTGGTGGTGCTATGGTTTGGTCGGAAACCATGCTGAGTACTGGAAAGGAGGTTGTTAGTAAGGAGGTAGTGTGAGACCTGAGAGTGTATGCATCTCTCTAGTATTTTGGAGAGTGGAGAGAGAATAGCTATGGGGCGGTAATTGGTTAGTTCTGCAGAGGGTCCGCCTTTGTGGAGGGGAATTATATGTGAGACTTTCCACGATGTGGGAACGTAACTTTCTGACAGAGATCGGTTAATCAAGATGGATACTGGGTAGGCCAGAGCATCAGCTGTGATTTGTAGGTTTTCACTTGGGAGGTTGTCTGCTGCTAATTTGGTGGGTTTAAGTTTAGTTAAGAGTTTTTTTATGTTGGAGGTAGGTACAGGAGAAAAAGAGAAGGCAGTGGAGCGATTACTAGTTGAAGGTGTGGGTTGGAGGGGAGGATGGTTGTGTTGTTTAGCTAGTGATAGTATGGTTTGGGTGAAGTGTGTGTTGAATGAGGTAGCAATATTTTCTGAGGCGTGAGGGATGTTAGGAGGAGGGGTACTGACTTTACCTGGGTGGAGGATGGAGTTTATGGAGGACCAGAATTGTTTGGGGCTGTGTTGTGAGGAGTCTAGGGCAGACTGGTAGTATTGGAATTTGTCCCGTTTTATTAGTTTTTGACTCTATTGCGTAGTTCTAGGAATTTCTGTCTAGCTGCGGGGGTTTTGGTTTTGCGCCAGTGCTCCCAGGCTTTATCCCTGTTTTTCATTTCTGACTTAATGGTTTTCTGTAGCCATGGGGAGGGTTGTGCTTTGGTTCTGGAAAATCTTATGGGGGCATGGTAATTAAGGATGTTCAGGAAGGTAGTATTAAAAGATTCAACTCGTCATCTAGACTGAGGTACTTTAGAGCATGCCAGTTACATTCTTTGAGGGATGAGATGAATGTGAGTGGGTTAAAGTTTATTTTTTTACGTGTTTGACGATAGATGACAGGTTTAGCTTGGTACAGGTATTTTTTGAGTAGGAATGTTGGGGAGTGATCACTGAGGCTATCTGATAAGCAGCCTGTTATATATAACTGGGGGTTCTTACTGACTAGTATCCAATCCAGGGTAGAGTGCTTGCTGGAGTTTTTATTTATCCTTGTTGGTGACTGGACTAGTTGGGTGAAGCCATGAAGGTGTACATGATGGGTTGGATTGTTGCCAGAACAGGATTGCCAGTCAACATTGAAATCACCTAAGATGATAGTTTCTTGGGGGAGATGGTGGGTAGACCAGCTGAGGAGGTTTTCTAGTGGAGGGATGTTTTGGCCAGGTGGGAAGTAGCATCCAATTATGTTGATGGTTTTGTTTCAGTTAATTTTGAGGTTGGTATATATTATTTCTTCGTTGCCTATTTGTGGAGCTGATGATTGTAAGATCTGGATGTTTAGATGTTGATTTAGTTATGTTTCTGTTTCTGTTAGTCTGGCTTTATCTTCGAGGTGGAACATATTGTTTTTTTTTCAGATCTTATAACCACCAAGAGAACATGCAGACGTCACACAAACAGTGGCTAAAAATCTTAATCAGACCTTATAACCTTTTTTGTCTGCGGCACATATCTTAACCATTACACCATAATGTCTCTAAGATGGGATACTGTGTGACAATCTTAAACATTCTGTGCAGCCCCACACATTACCATGCACAGTGAGATAAGTGTGTGGCTCAGGCTATTGTGTGAGTTTGAAAACCTGAGCCGTACCTTAGTCATGCTGTATAAACAGGTACCTCATACGTTGCTCTGCAAGGCATTTATAGCACATATACCATACCTTAGGAAAACCTTTTCTGTAATATTTACACTGCTCAGTCTAATTATGCTGGATATATGAGCAGGGTTTTGATAACCTCATCAGGGAAACCTTTTCCTTCCGTGGTCTTTTCTTGCATTTTGCATTTTTCTTCAAATATCGATTTTCAAAATGGTAGCATTAATCACCTGCATTTAGATGGTTGTGCATTTTGATACATTTCATATATTTCTATATCTTATCTTATCTCTCTCTCTCTATCTATATATATATATATATATATATATATATATATATATATATATATATATATATATATATATATATATGGATCTAGGACTATTGAACGAAAGTTCAATAGTCCGAATCCATAATCACCAAACACACTTTAACAAAAGTGCTTTCACTGAAAAAGCACTTTCATTAAAGTGTGTTTAAACAAAAAATGAATAAAACATTACTGCCCCCACACCCCCCCTTATTAAATATTCTCACTCTGAAGTCACACTACAGTGGGGAGAAGGGAATTTTCCCTTATCCCCACTGTAGTGCAATTTCCGCAACAGGCATACTTAGCGAAAGTGCCTTTCGGTGAATAGCACTTTCGCGCAAGTATGCCCGGCCGAATCTATTTCGGTAATGTTGTTGTTCGGTGATCCGTACGGATCCCATATATACATATGGGTGTGCATACATGTATAAATATATATATTTACCCCCATTTTTTCATATGGAGTCAAGGTACCATATCATCAGTGATTATTATCACGAGCCAATGTCCACACTGCCAGATGGCTGGCATATATTTATACATATATATGTATGACTATAAGCAAACAGAAATATATATATGTGTATGTGTTTGTGTACATAAATATGTGAACATACACACACATACACACACACACACACACACACACACACACACACACACACACACACACACACACACATATATATAGATATACACACACACACACACACAATATATATATATGGATGTGGAAGCTTACAGTTTGTTACTTAAGGAGAGGTGTTTTTGGATTTGCATACTCGTTTTGGGGCATTATGGGATACATGCAAAATAGAAACCACATATAAAATAATTTTCTGATGTGCACAACATTATAAATTGCGAAAAATAGCACTTTTTAGACTCTGCCTTGTCACATGTCCATTTATCAAACTTCCTGATGTGAGAGCATGTACAGTGACATGATTATTATTCATTGGGGGGGCGCACAGTGACATGATTACTTATTCAGTGGGGGGGTGAGAGCATGTACAGTGACATGATTATTATTCATTGGGGGGGCGCACAGTGACATGATTACTTATTCAGTGGGGGGGCACACAGTGACATGATTACTTATTCAGTGGGGGGTGAGAGCATGTACAGTGACATGATTACTTATTCAGTGGGGGGTGAGAGCATGTACAGTGACATGATTACTTATTCAGTGGGGGGGGGGTAAGAGCATGTACAGTGACATGATTACTTATTCAGTGGGGGGGCACAGTGACATGATTACTTATTCAGTGGGGGGGTGAGAGCATGTACAGTGACATGATTACTTATTCAGTGGGGGGGCACAGTGACATGATTACTTATTCAGTGGGGGGCACAGTGACATGATTACTTACTCAGTGGGGGGGGTGAGAACATGTACAGTGACATGATTATTATTCAGTGGGGGGGGCACAGTGACATGATTACTTATTCAGTGGGGGTGAGAGCATGTACAGTGACATGATTATTATTCAGTGGGGGGGCACAGTAACATGATTACTTATTCAGTGGGGGGGGTAAGAGCATGTACAGTGACATGATTACTTATTCAGTGGGGGGCAGACATCACCTGTGTCATAATGTATTCTTGGGCTATAATGTACTAGACTTTCCATATTATGTTGCTTAGAGTTACATGAACCAGTGCTTACTTGGCAGTGTGATTTCTGATGATGCCCTGACAGTGCTTGTGAAGACAATCAAAGTCACAGAACAGACCCTCTGAAAAAATATATTAACTACTTGCAGACTACAAGAGCAATTACCTGCAGACTACAAGAGCAACAGGAAGGAGAAAGAGATACTCTAAGTGTCTCCATTTTGATTTTTTCATTATTCACTGCTCTCTGCACTTGCTTTTTGTTTTTAATTTATCTGCATTTATCTAAACTGTATTTGCCGTAATATTGCTACACACTCAAGTGTGCTAGCTTGTTCTGCATTTAAAGTAGTTTTGCTATTGTTCTGCTTTTCTGCAAAACAAAACTGACAAAAAAAAGTTCTAAACTTGTTTCCCACATTTCCTGTAACTAGTCTAGCCCAGATACAGATCTGATGCATCCAGGACTGTTTTGTAAGTTTCTGAGCTCCCCAGACATTTCTGTGTTGCAGGGAAGCCTTCTAGTTATCAGTAGGAGTGGTAATCACTAGGTAGCCTATCTACCACAAGAGGAGTGGTTTCTGGTCCAGAAAATGTAGTTTATTGGCTGTTTGGGCATTTTTTCCATCCCTTTCAATTTTCTGGTTTAAAAGCCTGTGCTTGCGCACTACGCAGTGGCGCTCAGCTGAAGTAAAGTATTACAAGTGCCAGTAAGTCTGAGCTTCAGTTTCCCCCTTCGAACGTGCTTGTTCTTTTACTTCTTGCACTTCAGTTAGCGTAATTGGCCAGCACTTTAACAGGCCTTTGTAGTATTTATTGTAGCACACTTAGGGGCTATCAGAACTAGCTGTTCCTATGCAGTAACATATTAACAGTATTAGTTATGACCACCACTCCTGGTATGATTGTAGGGCAATTTTCTGTGCTTTCTCCTGCAAACCTGGTGCACATGGGCATTCTGAGACAATGTGGCAACTGTCTAATGTACACAGACAACTATCTCCTCTTACCTCCCAACACTCATACCTGTGAGAGATGCACTTATATCACCAAACTGGAAGCAGTGCAAGCTCCAACCTAGCTGGTCAAGAGGAGAAGGTCAACACCTGCAACTCACTACATAGAACACATAGCCCTCCAAAACACCAACCATTACAACCCACACATAGAAACACAAACCATACCCCCCTTCATGGAGGCTCTCAATAAAAATTTACCCAAACAACAGAGACCCCCAAGACATAAATGCACTCGACCACAACACAACACCAACCCCAGAACACATAGCTCAATACCTCAGTGTGCCCCTCAACCCACGTCCTTAAGGCAAAACCCTTTGCCCAATGTACTAATCATAGGAGACTCAATTGTGAAGCACACTGATGTCCCACTCACTAGGCTGAACAAGGAGAAGGTGACAGTCAGTTATCTACAAAGTGCCAGGATCCACCACATAACACACGCACTCAGGTCACTCCACAACGAGTACAAATATGACTCAGTCATTGTCCATGTGGGTGTGAATGACCTGAGACATACCTCCCTGGACTACATGAAAAGAGATGTGATGGAACTCTCGGATTATGTGGCCCGGGCAAGTATGACCCTAGCCCTGAGCAGTATTCTACCGTCACCCAGAATGATACTGCAGTACGGGCAGAAAATGATTGACTTCAACAATTGGCTAAATTTCTGGTGTCATTCTAAGGGGATCCAGTATCTGTCTGCCTGGGACGACATGATCGATAGACCTTGATGCTTTGCCAGAGACGGCCTGCATCTGTCACCCTTGGGATTCTGGGTACTGGCTAAGGCTTTTGCCACCCCTATAGTGCCTTTTTAG
This sequence comes from Protopterus annectens, assembly GCF_019279795.1. Classification (NCBI taxonomy): domain Eukaryota; kingdom Metazoa; phylum Chordata; order Ceratodontiformes; family Protopteridae; genus Protopterus; species Protopterus annectens. The sequence goes on along the minus strand of NC_056737.1, from coordinate 1,173,663,207 downwards.
GCAGTGTTCCAAGGACCAAAATTCCACCGTAACAGCTACAAACAAATGTAATCTGAGGGTCATGCTGCTCAATGCTAGAAGTCTAAATCTCAAGATGCCACTTGCTCGAAGCTCTCCTCAAAGTGGAGAATGTCGATGTCTGTGCTGTAATGGAGACCTGGTTTAAAGAGGCAGAAAGCACCCCTGCGCTCCCAGGCTACAACTCATTCTACACCTTTCGGCCCCAGAATATGTCTGAAACCTCTAAAGATGGCGGTGTCTCCATATTCTTAAAAGATAAGCACACATCTTGACTGGTAGCTCAGCATAATGCATCCAAGATACTTCAGGTACAACTAATCCTGGTAAGACAGTGATACAAGTCATAGCCTGCTACAGAACCACAACCATGTCCCTAGACTTTCACTCCAAGTTCCTAAGCACCTTGGAAACTATCAAGGTCCAACCCAATACTCTCACACTGGGTGACTTCAACTACACTTCCAGCAACTGGGAAAAAGTACAGATGTGTACACTTACCATAAATGTAGATGTTCGAGTGTATTCACTGATGCAGTCATTACATTTGGGTTATCTCCTTGCAGGTTGCCCTCAGTCGGCCTGATTAACAAAGTCGTGGGTAATGCATCAGTTGCTGTCCCTTCTTCCATGACGTCAGGTCATCAGGGATATAAAACATGCAGCCGATGCCATTACATCAGTTTTTCTTGCCCCACAAGTCAGGTGCCCCCTCTAATGGGAAACAATTAAACATAAAAGCACAAAGATATACCTCCAACAAAAAAGCAAATACACCAAAAAGGCTTTTAAGCATAGTAAAGGAAAATAGAGGTATAGCCAAAAGAAGTTAGGGGGCTGGAGGGAGGATAACCAGGACTGCAACAGTGAATACACTTGAACATCTACATTTATGGTAAATGTACACAACTCTACTATGTTCTTCATGTTTCACTGTTGCAGTCATTATATTTGGGTAGATTCCAAAAGCTATGGTTGAGAGGAGGAATTTAGATAGCATTAGGGCCAGTTATAAGGCCCTGCAAGACTGCAGTGGCAAAGCCAGCTCTTGATTTAGAGAAAATTGGCAAATGATAATGCTTGGTGAAAGTATGTACAGAACTCCAGGTAGCAGCTTCTAGGATGTCCCTGGTAGGGACGCCTCTGAGAAAGGCTGTAGAGGTAGATGCAGCCCTGGTGGAGTGAGGTCTGATCCCCTGGGGGATAGGTTTTCCATGGTGCTTATAGCATAAATGAATGCAATGGCTTATCCATTTAGAAATGGTTTGCTTTGAAATAGCTTTCCCCTCTGCCCCTGCAGCAAATGCCACCAGCAGTTGTTCAGATTTGAGGTTTAGTCCTGTCTAAGTAGAATCTAAGTTGTCTGTGCACATCTAAGGAATGCAGTATCTATTCCCCTTTATTCTGTGGATTGAGAAAGAAGGTTGGCAAATGAATGGACTGATTAAGAGCCACACTGGATACCACCTTGGGCATGAAGGATGAACTGGTTCTGAGGTACACCCTGTCTGCATGAAAGATGATGAAAGGCTCCACTGCCATAAGGGCCTGTAATTCAGATACCCTTCTAGCTGAAGTGATTGCTAAAAGGAAAGCTGTTTTCCAAGAAAGAAATTTGAAGTCTGCAGTAGCAGCTGGCTCGAAAGGAGGTAGACTGAGTTTCTCCAAGATAAAGTTAAGGTCCCAGGCTGGGGTCGGAGCTCTCCTGGGTGGTCTCAAATTTTTGGCCCCTCTGAGGAACTGCTTGAGCAGTGGATGAGAGAAGAGGGGAGGTTCTGTGTTATAATGAGCTGAAATGGCTGAGGCATGGATTTTAATGGAGGAAAAAGACAGGCCCTTGTGAAGCATCTCAGTTAAGTTTTGTAAAATCTGCGGTAAATTGGGCGCTGCTGTGCTCATCCCTTGAGATTGGTTCCAGGCACAGAATCTTTTCCATTTTTCAGCATAAGATTTTCTAGTGCTAGGCCTCCTTGCCTCTAAAATTATATCCATCACAGGTTTGCTGAGGGATGGTAATGGAGAGATTAAGTAGTTAGCCAGGCTGCAAGGTTCAGTGTTGGAAGCTGAGGGTGCAGAATCTGGTTCTCCTGCTGAGACAGCAGGGAAGGTGTCTGAGGCAGGTGCCATGGAGATAACCATGACACACTGCACAGGATGGGTACCAGTGCTGGTGCGGCCAGTCTGGAGCAATCAAAATCATTCTTAGTTTGTCCTATTTGATTTTTAGTAGTACTTTGGAGAGCAGAGACAGAAGGGGGAAGGCACAAACTGATAGGTTTTTCCAGCTGAAGGACAGAGCATCCACTTTCCAAGCTTGTTTGTGGGGAGTCCTTGTGCAAAATTTGTCCAATTGGTAGTTCTGGGGAGATGCAATCAGGTCTATATTTGGGCTCTCCTATTTGCTTGTCAACATGTTGAAAATCCTTGGTTCCAGTTCCACTAGCATGGGTCCATGAGGTTTCTGCTTAGTCCGTCTGCCAGTGTATTTAATATTCCTGGCAGGAATTGAGCTTATAGGTGCACTTGGTAGCTCAACGCTGTGCTCCACAATGCCATGGCTAATCTGCAGAGAGGGTAAGAATGTGTACCCCCCTGCTTGTTTATGTACCACATAACAGTGGTGTTGTCTGTCTTTACCTTTAGTTGTCCTGGAAGAATGTGGTCCTTGAAGGCTGTCAGAGCATTCTGTACAGCTAACATTTCTTTTTGATTGATATGCAGGTGCATTAGACTTGAGTTCCATTTGCCCTGAATGCACTTCCCTGCCAGGTGAGCCCCCCATGCATAGTCTGGTGCATCTGTTGTTAGGGTTTGGGTGGCAGGGGGTGGTGTGAAAGGTAGTCCCTTGTTTTGGTGGCAGACCTCTACCCACCAAAGGAACTCTAGGCGTAGGCAAGGTATGATAGGAATCATTGTTTCTAGGTCTTGAGAATATTGACACCATAGGCCTTTTAGATACCACTGTAGTTTCCTCATATGCAGTCTTGCATATGTAATTAGAAGAATACAGGAGGCCATGAACCCCAAGGCTTGCAGTATTTGTCTTGCAGATAGTAGGGTTTTTGTGGCCACTTGTTTGAAGTAGATTGCCAAATGAATTTGCTTTTCTGGCATGAGGTAAGCCATCTGGGAAGTTGTATTCAAGCTTGCTCCCAGGAATATAATTTGCTGACAGGGTACCAGGTGTGATTTCTTTTCATTTATGGTGTATCCCAGACAAGTTAGAACCCTTTTTACAAAGGCCAGATGATTCAAAAGTATGTCCTGGCTTTCTACCTAAATTAGACAATCGTCCAGGTATGGGTATATTTAAATATTTCTTTGCCTGCAAAATGCAATAACTGAATATAGGCACTTTGTGAATACCCTGAGCACAGTAGATAAGCCAAAGGGCAGTGCAGACAACTGATAGTGCGTGTAGCCTGCTTTGAAGCATAGGTATCTTCTGCAAGATTCCCTGATTGGGATGTGCAGGTATGCTTCTTTTAAATCTAGTGTTGCCAACCAGGCATCTTTGCCTAGCATAGGAAGTAATTGGTGAAGAATCAGCATCTTGAATTTTGGAATCTCCAAAAAGGTGTTTAGAGTAGACAGGTCCAGGATAGGATGCCATGAATTGTCTTTTCTGGGTACCAGGAAAAGTCGTAAGTAGAAATCTTGTCCCTTTTCCTCTTCTTGTACCAGATAAATAATCCCCATGCGTAACAGAGAAAGTACTTGTTTTTGCACCTCTGCCCACTGATTTGGGAGTAGGTCCGGCCACCCACTTGGTGTTGGTAATGTGTGGAAGTGAAATCTGTATACCTGGGACACTATATTTAGAACCCATTTGTCCTGGGTAATGAGTTCCCAGTTCTTTGCATGAAGAGCAATCTTTCCCCCCAAAGGGGCGGCCAGTTGATAAATGCTTGGAAATTTTAAAAGAAAGTCATTGAGACAGTTTACCATAGGGGGGTCTTATTATTCCCAGACTTGGAAGTGGAGGCCCACCACTGCTTAGTTCTGTGAGTCCCCTGGGACTGAAACCTGAAGTTTTTGCTGTGTCTGGGTTCGGCTTGAGAAGACCAGGAAGGGACAGGAAAGGACCAATTCTTAGAGGGCCAGTGCCTACTAAACCTAGGAGGCTGAACTTGTAAAAAATCTTTAACAGTTTGCATAGATTTAGCTTTATCTTCCATCTTTTTAAGTCTTCCATCTTTTTAAGAACTTCCTCAGCCTTGTTGCCAAACAGGCGGTCCTGATTTAAAGGAGCATCCAACTATTAAGCCTTAATATGATCAGGCAAAGATTGCTCCTTAATCCAAGCATGCCTGGATTGGAAAGGCCTCAGAAATACCTCACTAAAAGAATCACAGGCCTAAAGCAGATGCCCTACGCTGACCGCCTTAAAAAACTCCAGCTATACTCTGTCGCATATCGTCTACTCAGAGGCGATCTCTGCTTAACATACAAGGCCATGTCAAACCCAGAGCTGTTGGACATGCTACACTTAAAGAAATCCCAATCCCTAAGAGCTACACGCTCCAGGGATCTAAACCTTGTCATCACAATAAACAAAACATGCTGGAGGGATAGGTTCCTAATACAGAGACTCCCCAGACTCTGGAATAGATTGCCCATACATGTCAAGCAGAGTGCCTCTTTGGACCTCTTCAAGAGGAGCCTTGACGATTGGATGGGAGAAAGGAAATTCACCCCAGGGATCACGTCAGTCGCCCTGCTAGACAGGGGTCCAGGAAAGTAAATAATGTGGGAAGAAATAGCCAGGGAATTGTTATGGCTAGGCTTGTATAGGCCCTAGGGCTGATAGCCTAGTACCAACCTATGAACCTATGAACCTATGAACCTTCTGAGCACAGACCCAGTAACAGTAGTAGCAAGAGGCCTCTAATGAATCAAAACCACATTGCAAAGTATGTTTTCCAACTTGTTCGGCAGAATGCATTAAATCCTGTAATTCTTTATTTTCCACACAGTCAGGAATCAACATAATTTTCTGTTTAAGCAGTCTAATAACATGTTGCTGATATTTTAACATATGAAACTGGCAGTTTAAAGCCCTAATGGCCAAGGTTGCAGAAGTGTAAACCTTCTTACTCCATCTATCCAGCGGCCTGGAGTCTCTATCAGAAGGAGTAGGATTTTTAGCAGTCGAAGCCTTAATGCCCTTGGGCCCCTGTGAAATAGTCTCTGGATCTGCAATAGGATTTTTGAAAAGGAACTTGTGGGACTCAGGGACCCTGTAGCATCTGTCAGGTTTTCTGGGAGCAGGAGGCAGGGAATCAGGGGCCAAACTAGATTCCGAGAAAGCATCATCAACAATGTCTAGTACAGGAGAAATAGCTAAAGGTCTATGCTGAGGTAGGAGAAGGAAATCCCTAAGCCTCTTTTTTGAATCAGGAAAATCCTGGCTTTCCCAGTGGAAATGCTTCTTTGAAGTATGTAAGGTTTCCCCAAAAGAAAATTCCTCAGGAGGGGAGGCAGAGGGAATAGAGTCCTCTGCACCAGAATCCTCATAAGTAGATAAGGGCAAATCCAGATCATCAGAAGAGTCAGAAAAAACAGAATCCTGATCAGAAGATTCATAACCAAGCTCAGTCCTAGGCCTCTTAGAAGTGGGGGGGGGGGTGTCTACCCCTGATTAGAGTTATTAGATCTTCAGACATTCTTATCATTTGTTTTTTAGGCATAGAGGCCTGAGCATGTGGCCTGGGCATCATTTTTTTAGACATGGATCGAGATTTAGGCTTAAGTAATGAAGGAGGCATCGATTTAATATGCAAGTCCATAGGCCTGAATACACCCTCAGAAGCCAGTGCCTGCACAGCGACTCTGGACCCATCCAAGGTAGAGACATCCACGGGTTCCATAGTTGAAGCATCTCGTGGCATACCGGACTCCGAATGGGTCTCAGTAGAGGCCTGTGAATCAGAAGTAGCGGGTATCAGGGGTGCGAAAGTGCCTCACTGAGTATCGGCGAACTGGCGACTGGCTTAGGAGAAGCATCGTCGGCAGTTTTGGACCTTGGCAGCCTGTTTCTGTCTTTATCTTTGCATTTTTTCAGAATCCCAGTAGTCGGATGGGTAACCAACGAAATTTCTCGATAATTAAACCGTGAACCAAAATATTTAGAGGAGAAAATATACCGATGACGGATAGTGCGCTGATTAAATAAAGCACAAAACCGACAGTAAGGTATGTCATGGTCAGGGCCTAGGCAAGGAATACAGAATGAATGAAAATCTTTATGAGGTATTTGCTTTCCACAAGTAATGCAATTATTAACTTTTACTGACATTGGTAAGGAGCAAGAAAAGTTTCTCCAACGGGGTACTTAGTTGAAGACTTCGGTTCTGAAACTCAAAAATGAAAATTTCAGGAGTCAGCCGACTGGCACTTGCAAACTGCTTCGCTTCGGGCACCGCACGGCAAAAAGACTGATGTAATGGCGTCGGCTGCATGTTTAATACCCCTGATGACCTGACGTCATGGAAGAAGGGACAGCAACCGACGCAGGACCCAAGACTTTGCTAATCAGGCTGACTGAGGGCAACCTGCAAGCAGATAACCCAAATGTAATGACCGCAACAGTGAAACACGAAGAACATTGATTCAAGTATTAATGCACTGGCTCAATGCTTTCTGGAATTTATCAATTCCAATGCCCTGGACCAGCTCATTCTGACCCCAACTAGAAGAAGCAACATCCTCGACCTGGTTATCACCAACATGGGAGACAGTTGCTCCACACCTATAGTCAATTCCTTCCTGGTTAAATCTGACCACAAACTGTTATCACCATGGAAATCTACATCTCACCTACACCCCCCCCCCCGCCCCCGCTAAGGTGACCATCCTGAAAAACTTCTCTAAAGCCAACTTTGGGCTCCTAAAACAGAGGTGGCTAATTTCTAAGCACCCATGCCAATGGAAAATAGCTGCATGACTGCCAAATCATACACCAATGCAATGTACAAGCATGTACACAAATGCATGGACCTTACCATACCAAATACAATAAAGACCCTCTTCTCCAAAAAAAGGAAGCCAATCTGGTGGTCCCCAGACGTCAATAAACTCTACAACAGAAGGAAGAAAAAAACTGAAGTCACAAGACTGGAAAACTTCCCTTATCTGTCTCAACAAAAAGCTGAGTTCCCTGATCAAATCCTCTAAAGCAAGCTATGAAGGCATAATTGCAGCTGACATCAAAAACAACCACAAAGCCTTCTATAGCTATATCAAAAACCTCAAAGGCAATACCCAGATTTTCTCTGAGTTATTGCACAAGGGCATCTGCTATACTGATTCAACAGATATAGCCAACATACTGGCCAACAGATTCAGTGCCAACTTTACCCCTCTCCCCCAAGGGCCCTATCACAACACCAGAAGAAAGACTGGTACCCACCATTTCTGCGGCACAGGTAAAAGCTGCATTGTCCAAAGCCAAGAATACAGCATCCGTGGGACCTGATAATATCCCTGGCTGCATCCTACATAAGCTACAAAATGAACTGGCACCACATCTGTATGCCCTGTTCAATCACATCCTTACCTCAGGCTATGTCTCTACAAATAGCACACTGCTAAAATCATTCTGCTCCATAAAGGGGGAGCAACTACAGACCCTGGGAACTATCGCTCCATTAGTCTGACGAGTCTGGTATGCAAAGCTATGGAGCGCATCATCATGGACCTGCTTAAATAAAGATATAGGCAATCTCCAAACTCTTGACCCCAGACAGTTTGGCTTTGTCACGGGAAGATCCTACTACTGAACCTGGTTGACTTCTTCGAGGCAGTCACCAAGGCTGTGGATGTGAGTAAGGGAGTGCATACAGCCTTCCTTGACCTGGCCAAGGCCTTTGATAACATTCCCCACTCGGGTATCATTGATAAACTCACCAAACTAGGCATCAATCCTTACATCAATAGGTGGGTTGCAAATTGGCTCACAGACAGAACCCACTGAGTGAAAGTTGTGGATTCCAAGTCAGACTGTCAACCAGTCATGAGTGGAGTCCCACAGGGCTTGGTCCTGGCCCTTCTCCTGTTTGGCATCTACTTCTCAGATGTCCAGGTCAACACAGAAGGACTCTGGCTGATTAAGTCCGCTGATAACTGCAAGCTTGGAGTCATTATCAACTCCCCAAGTAATGCAGACATCCTACAAAAGGGCCTCTCTGAGACCAGTGACTGGTGTTGGAACCATGGCCTAAAGCTTAATGCCAAAAAATGCGTTATCATCCCCTTTGGAAAAAACTCACTTCCCATGAATTACCAGATTGATGGGAGCCCACTGACCACTGAAGGGACCATAAGAGATCTGGGCACCCAGGTCGACAGCCACCTCACCTTTGACCACCACATTGCCACTGTGGTCAGAAAGTCCTTCTACATGGCACATCTTATAACCAAAGGTTTCGCATCCAGAAAGAAAGAGGTCATCATCTCTGTCTACTTATCCCTCATTAGACCAATCATCAAATATAAAGCCCCATTTGGCATGTACCTGACCAGACACCTACAACAGCTGGACAGGCCACAAAAGTACCTCACAAAAAGGATACAGGCCTTAAACACATGTGCTACACAGATATACTCAGAAAATTTCAGCTGTTCTCAGTCTCTTATCATCTACTTAGAGGTGATCTCTGATTGACTTACAAAGCCATGTCCAACTAAGCCCTGCTTGAAATGCTACACCTAAAGAAATCCCAATCCCCCAGTGCCATATGATCCAGAAATCATAACCTCATTACTACAATTAACAGAACATGCTGGAGGGACAGGTTCATCTCCCAAAGACTGCCCATACTCTGGAATAAGCTTCCCATTCATGTCAAGCAGAGCACCTCACCGGCCCTCTTCGAGAGAAATCTTGACGAGTGGAAGGGTAACAGAAAGTTCACTCCAGAAATCATTCCAGTTGCCCTACTGGATAGGTGCACTGTGAACTAACATTGGGTGACACTGTGCTTGGGCAGTTTTTTCGGGCTAGGCTTGTAAAGGCTTCAGGGCCATTACCCTTGTACACACCTATGAACCTGTGAACTTGTTAATTCACTACAAGTATACGTTCTGTAAATGTGCTCTTGTTTTTGAACCATTCTGCTCTTTTGCCACATTCTAGAAAGTACATTCCCTGAGATCTCACCGTAATGTTACTAGGCATGCTGATGGAGTATAGGTTGCATCAGGAATGCAACCTCACATATGAAAATAAAAGAAAATGACTTTCAGAACTGTAAATAACACATGGTTTTATTTTTTTCAGAAGCTGATATCAATATATAGAAATGCACAATATATATATATATATATATATATATATATATATATATAAATATATCTATCTATATATATATATATATATATATATATATATATATATGTGTGTGTGTGTGTGTGTGTGTGTGTGTGTGTGTGTGTGTGTGTGTGTATATCTACCAAATTTGCCATATGGACATACACAACAAACGCATGTGTGTTTGTGTATGTATGTGTATATAAATATATATATATATATATATATATATATATATATATATATATATAATCCCGATTACTTTATCAAAAGAACACAAGATTGACATGGAAAAAATCGAGATGAGAAGATCTTAAGTTCAAAAGACGAACGTTGACATTGCTGAAACTGGAAACCACAGAACACCAACTGTGCATGTTAGACACTAGTCAGAGGTTCTGAATGGAGTTTGTGGACACAGACAAAAACCAGGTACTACATTTAAGCACTTCATTTTAATAAGAAATGTACCTTTTTCAACACTTGTTAATGATGATCGCGATATAGTAAGTCTTGGGAAATTTACCCTTTTCCCCACTGTAGTGTGGTGTCAGAGTTGGTATATATAATTTGTAAGAGGTGTGGGGGTGCAGGGGGCAATGTTGAAAAATGTATATTTGTCTATTAAAATATGTATTTAAATGTAGTAGCTGACTTTTTCTGTGCTCGAAATCTCTGTTCAGATGTTCCAGCTAGTGTCTGACATGTGCAGTTGCACTTCGTTGTTTTGGCAATCTAAAGTTTTGCTGTTTTGAAATTACAATATTCTCATCTTAATCATTTATATTTCGGTTACCTGTTAATTGAATCGACTGAAGTAGATCCATATATATATATATATATATATATATATATATATATATATATATATATGGGACTACTTCAGAAGACTGAAAATCCAAAAGACTGAATCCCAAAAGATGAATGATGAAATTTGCCCCTTCTCCACTGTTGTGCAATCTTAGAGTTGGTATATATAGATAGCCGGGGGTGTGGGGGGTGCAGCTCCCCACATGAGGGATGCACAGGGACCTGCCCCCTGGATTAAGAATGTGTTCAGTATTTTGAATTTTCAGTCTTTTGGTTTGTTAGTCTTCTGAGGTAGAACCCTATAAACAGAAAGAGAGAGAGATATCTGTTTATATAGTTCAATCAATCTCTCTCTCTCTCTCTCTCTCTCTATATATATATATATATATATATATATATATATATTTTTTTTTTTTTTTTTTTAAATAGAAGGCTGTTCTTTTGGCCCAGTGCTCATTTGTTTGACCTAGAAAAACTGTGGCTTAGTTTTATTGAACATTGGATTTACCGAACATGCACTTTCCAGTTTTGGTTATGGTGAGCCGTACATGGAGGAGTTCAAGTGCATCACATTGCTTGACCCACCTTGAAGTGTGATGTAACTAGAGACACCTCTACCCTTTGTCCATTCTGTGCGAAATGTGTGAAAGACATTGTAGGCCTGCGCTGCTAGTATGCTGTCCGTGGGTTTGAACCATGTCACCATTACTGTAAAAGACATTTCCATTCTCCAGAGTGAGGAGAACTTGTAGGGAGTGGCGTCAGCCTTGGACAAGGGAGATGCTGCTCACTGCTATGCTCACACCTGCCTGGGACAAATAGCTAGGAAAGCTCCACTGTGTCTCTCCATATCTTAATATTACAGGAAGGTATGTCTCAGCTCATTTATGTCCGAATGGACTATGGCTAAATAATGCTGGCGCTTGTGGTTCAGTGACTTGAATGCCACTGTGATCTGACGGATCCTGGCCTCTTTTAGGCAACTGACCATAACCCTCTCCTTGCCCAGAGTGATGAGTGGGACGTCAGTGCGATTCACAATGGACTCTCCTATGACCAAATTATTGGATTGTGAGGTTGTCTGCCCTATGGCCTTAAACATTGACACACTGAAATCTGGTTGAATGTGCCATGGTGGGCGCTGCACCAGTAATATGTTTTGGACCCTGCCGCAGATACTTATTGTAATTTCTGGGGCCTCAGATGGCTTTGAGATTTAGGTAGTTAACTTTTAAGAGCCAATGCAATTTTATCCGTTTTCAGTTGAGGCCTGGGGAGAAAAGCTTCACAAAAAAGAACAGAAAATACATATACACAGGTGAAAACTGATATCATGTTACAATATACTGCAAATGTATAGAATAATACAAATATTAATGCACATGTGACGTAGAATAGTACACACGATCATTAAAACAGGATAAGTACAACATCATGTATTACTGAAATGTGCTGACATGTTCTAAGTGCGACAAGTCATTACTCACTCATAAAGCAAATGTCAGAGGGGAAAAATTCAAATGCTGGATAAAGGGGCGGAGAGGAAGAGAGGGAAACAAAGAAAAGCATTTGTTAGAAGTAATAATTGAGGCAGATATGGTACACAGCAGAAATAATGAATAAAAGCAAAATTGCAAGTAAGAGATGAAGACAAAGGATGTATATAGGTACTAGAGAAGGAGCGAAAATTTTAACCAGAAGAGCAGCAAGGGCAAACCCATGAGTCAGAGAGCCATTCTGTTAGCTGCAGCTTAAATAAATTAATGTTATGAGTTGCCCTGATGGGTGGACGGATCATATTCTAGACTTTTGATGCAGTGTGAATATAAACTTCAAACACAGTTTTTGTTAGGCTTGTAGATGTCAAGCAGACTTTTGTCAGAAGATCACAGCTGATGACTTGGGAGGTATTTGGCCAACAGACTCCCTTACTTAAACATACTAATTGTACAGCCACTCAACACTGGACAAAAGAAAAAAAAAGTCTGTCACTGTTTCCATTCAAACATAAAACACAACAACACTGACACTTTGTAGACCTTATAATTTTCAGTCAGTCATGAATCAATCAAATGAGATTGTCAGTTTTGTTCACTCCACAGTGATTTAGTGAAATGTGATTCAGTCAAAAGAACCAGTACCATAGCACATACAAAAGAAACAGTACCATAAATGAATGTGTGTATGTGTGTATGCATTTGTATTCAAAATTATTGTGTATTTTACTCTTTGTCTTTAACTATTGACATTTATGTGTGCATGTGAATTTTACATAAATACACACACACACACACACACACACACACACACACACACACACACACACACACACACACACACACACACACACACACACGTTGAGATGATGAATGGCACTCTGAGTAAGTTCTACACATTTCCAAGGAGAGAGATGCAGTGCTTTAGCGGTTTTGTAGATAATGTATTTGGATGCTTCCAGAATGCCAGAGGTTCATAGGTTCATAGGTTGGTACTAGGCTATCGGCCCTAGGACCTATACAAGCCTAGCCATAACAATTCCCTGGCTATTTCTTCCCAGAATATTTACTTCCCTGGTCCCCTCTCTAACAGGGTGATTAATGTGATCCCCGGGGTGAATTTCCTATCTCCCATCCAATTGCCAAAATTCCTTTTGAAGAGGGCCAAAGAGGCACTCAGCTTGACATGTATGGGCAGTCTATTCCAGAGTATGGGGAGTCTCTGGGTCAGGAACCTATCCGCCAGCATGTTTTGTTCATTGTGATGACCAGGTTTAGATCCCTGGAGCATGTAGCTCTGAGGGACTGGGATTTCTTTAAGTGTAGCATGTCCAACAGCACTGGGTTTGACATGGCCTTGTATGTTAAGCAGAGCTTGTCTCTGAGTAGGTGATATGTGACAGAATATAGCTGGAATTTTTTAGACGGTCAGCGTAGGGCATCTGCTTTAGGCCTGTAATTCTTTTAGTGAGGCATTTCTGTGGCCTTTCCGGTTGTTGCAGATGGCTTGTGAGGTACATACCAAATGGGGCATTGTACTCTATAAACGGTCAAATGAGGGATGAGTACAGAGGGACAATGACCTCCTTTTTTCTGGATGAAAAGCCCTTAGTGATGGGGTGTGCCACATAAAAGGATTTCTTGACTGTTGTGGCTATGTGGTTATCAAAGGTGAGACCACTGTCCACCTGTGTCCCTAAGTCCCTTATTACACTTTCTGTGTTTAGTGTACTGTCACCTATGTAGTAATTCAAGGGTACATGTTTTTTCCCAAAGGGGATAACTATACATTTCTTGGCATTGAGCTTGAGCCCATGGCTCTGGCACCAAGCACCTGCTTCTTTAAGGCCCTTTTGTATTATATCCACATCATTTGGGGATTCAGTAATGGCTCCCAGTTTGCAGTCATCTGCGAACGTTATTAGCCAGAGTCCCTTAGTGCTGGCCCATACTTCAGAGAAGTAGATGCCAAACAAGAGCGGTCCCAGGACTGAACCCTGAGGTACTCCATTTGTCACTTGTCTGGAGCTGGATTTTGAGTCGGCTACTTTTACAGTGTGGGTTCTGTCAGTAAGCCAGTTGGCAACCCATCAAGTGACGTAGGGATTAATGCCAAGCTTAGTAAGTTTATCTATAATTCCAGAGTGGGGGATGGTGTCGAAGACCTTGGCGAGGTCCAGATAGGCTGTGTGGACCGCCTTACCCTTGTCCACGGCTCTGAAGACTGATTCAAAGAAGTCAATCAGCTTGAGGAGACAAGATCGTCCCTTTACGAAACCAAACTGGGTGGGTCCAGTGTTTGAAGGCTGTCAATGTCTTTGTTTATAAGTTTCATGATAAAGTGCTCCATGGCTTTGCAGTTCAGGCTCGTCAGACTGATGGGAAGATAGTTCCAAGGATCCAAGGTGGATCTCCCGTTGTGGAGTGGGATAACTGTAGCTGTGCCCCACTCAGTGGGCACAAAGCCTGAGGTGAGGCTATGATTAAACATGACACTTAGGTGAGGTGCCAGTTCATTTTGTAGTTCATGTATTACACAGCCCGGGATGTGGTCTGGTCCCATGGATGCTGTATTCTTAGCTTTGGAGAGTGCATTTTTTACCTGTGTGGCTGTGAGTACCAGAATTTGGCAATCTTTTGGTATTGAGACTGGCTCTTTAGAGGGTGAGAGGGGTGTGAAGTTGGCACTGAATCAATCTGCCAGGATATTGGCAATGTCCTTGGGATCAGTATGTTTAATGACATTCTGTTGTAGCTCAGAGCAGATCTGAGCATTGACATTTAGATTCTTGACATAGCTACAGAATGCCTTGTGGTTGTCTTTGGAATCTTTGGCAATTTTATTTTCGTAACTAGCTTTGGAGGATTTTATGAGGGATCTCAGCTTCTTACAGAGGCTGGTAAGAGAATTTTTTGCATCTTGGGATTTTCCTCTTTTCTGCAACAGTTTCTTCCTTTTGTTGTAAAGTTTGTTTATGGCAGGGGACCACCAGATTGGCTTCCTTTTTTTGGAGGAGAGCATCTTGGATCTATTTGGGATGGAATGATTCATGCATGAGTGGATGTGCTCGTACAGTTTCTTAGTGTAGGATTCATCAGTCGAACTTTCAGTTCCCGTCTGAATGGGTGTCATGAAGTTTGTCACTTCTGACTTGAGTAGCATGAAGTTGGCTTTAGAGAAGTTTTTTATGGAGTTTCCCTACTGGGGGTGGGGGTGGGATGTGGACATCAAGGATGATTAGCTTTTGGTCAGACCTGACCAACGAGGGGTGATCACTGGTGTGGAGCATTGATCTCCCATGTTGGTACTAACCAGGTCTAGGATATTTGAGCCCCTGGTGGGACTATGGATTAGTTGGTCCAGGGAGTTGGAATTTATAAATTCCAAGAACCACTGGGCAGTTGGTACCTGAGTAGTGTTCTCAATTAATGGCAGGGTAGTTGAAATCACCCAGTATTGGGGTGTTTGGTTGTATCTTAATATTATCTAGTATGTTTAGAAAGGTGAAGTGAGAATCTTAGGGCATGGTGGGGGATCTGTACCAAGCTACAATTTGGATTGCAGTCTTACCTAGTGTTAATTGCACCTGTAAAATTTCAGATGCATTGTGTTGGGCAACTAGCTTGGAGGTGTGAATATCCTTGGTGAATATGGACACTCCTCCACCTTTAGTGCTTTTGTCCTGGTTTGGTGGCTGAAAAGTGTGGTAAGAGTTGTAGCCTGGTATTGCAGGGGTGCTCTCTGGAGCCTTGGACCAGATCTCAGTTACTGCACAGATATCAATGTTCTCCATTTTTAGGAGTGCCTCAAGAGAGTGCATTTTGAGGTTTAGACTTCTAGCATTGAGTAGCATTACCTTCAGATTTTGCATGCTTATATCTGTTATGGTGGTGGTTTTGTCCTTTGAGCCTTGCCTAAAAAAGGCACTATAGGGGTGGCAAGAGTCTTAGCCAGTAACCTGAATCCCAGGGGTGACAGGTGCAGACCATCTCTGGCAAAGCATCGTGGTTTGTCGATCATGTCATCCCAGGTAGACAGATATTGGATCCCCTTTGAATGACACCAGAAATTTAGCCAATTGTTGAAGTCAATCATTTTGCCCTTATACTGTGGTATCATTCTGGGTGAAGGCAGGATACTGCTCAGAGCTAGGGTCATACCTGTCTGGGTCACGTGATTCAAGAGCTCTTCCATGTCTCTCTTTATGTAGTCCAGGGAGGTACGTCTCAAGTCATTCACTCCAAAATGGACAATGACAGAGTTGTATTTGTACTTGTTGTGGAGTGACTTGAGTGCATGCATTATGTGGTGGATCCTGGCACCCGACAGGCAGCTGACAGTTGATGACATTAGATTGTGTCCATTTTACATGAATCACTGTGATTATGCTTTTTTTTCCTTTGAAGTAAGATGGATGACAAGTCATCAGACACCACACTTAAGACACCTGTAGAGGTCATGGCTAGCTGTGGCATAACTGTCAGCCCATTACTTTTATCAGACCTCTTCTTCCATTGTCTTTTGTTCAAAACCTAAGCACTCTTAGGAGTCCTGATGTCTGCAATCCCCTTTCAGACATTTTCTGAAGTGTCATTCCCTTCCTATCAGAAGCAGTCAGGTTCATTATTATTCAACTTCCTTCACACATTATGCTTTCTATAGTCATTCAAATGCTCACTGTTTTAGTTTCTGAATTAATGAGGTTTCATTTCTTCACTTTAGAGTAAATGGTGCAGTGATCTCTTTTAATATTTACTGTGGGTAAGCATGTGCGTGGCAAGTGGAATGGGGTGAGCATGTGTATGTCTGCAGGTGTGGGGGCAAGCATGTGTGAGTGTGTGGGTGTGGGGTCAATCATGTGTATGTGTGGGGGTGTGAGTGCAAGCATGTGTGTCTATGTGTGTGTTTGGGTGAAAGTGTGTGTGTATGCGCAAGTGTGTGTGTGTGAGTGTGTGGGTATGGGGGCAAGCATGTTTATGTGTGGGGGTGAGCATGTGTGTCTATGTGTGTGCTTTGGTGAGCATGTGTGTATTTGTGTGTGTGTGTGTGTGTGTGTGTGTGTGTGTGTGTGTGTGTGTGTGTGTGTGTGTGTGTGTGTGTGTGCGCGGGCAAGCATGTGTGTGTACATGTGTGGGCGAGCATGTGCATGTAAGTGTGCGGGTGTGGGTGAGTATACACGTGTGTTTGTGAAAACAAGAAAACAGCAGTTGATTTGAAAATAGTAGCCAAGCAACACTGTTTTGCAGAGAGCTGGCAACTTTGTGACAGTCATGTAACTTTTTGGATCTGTGTGTCTCTGAGAGTGAGTGAGTGTGTGTGTGTGTGTGTGTGTGTGTGTGTGTGTGTGTGTGTGTGTGTGTGTGTGTGTGTGTGTGTGCATGTGTGCGTGTGTGTGTGTGTGTGTGCGTGTGTGTGCGTGTGTGTGTGTCTGTGTGTAATTACTGCATACATGGAATAACAGACCTGTGGGACAAAGCTGGACTGACACTGGCTTGAAGCTTTACTTGACGAATAGTGGTGTCACTGCAGTGGGCTTGTTGCAGCATCCCTGAGGTGTCCTGAGTTGTCAAGTGTGAATAGTTTTTGCACCTCTTAGCCATTACAGCACTGTTTTGGGGAGAGTGAGTCAAAGCCCCACTGTTTTCCAACATGTCTAATGCGTGTGTGTGTGTGTGTGTGTGTGTGTGTGTGTGTGTGTGTGTGTGTGTGTGTGTAAAACCATGGAACAAATTTGTACTGACACCTGCTTGCTGCCCTGCTAAGGGGGACACTTGTGTAAGTGCAGTGGACTGGCTCCAATAGTTAGCAATGGGAGTCCTGAGCTGACATCGATCAATCTTTTTTGTTTGCCAAAGTCATTACAGAAGTGTTTTGCAGAGACGTGGGAAATGCCTCAAAGTTGATTGGTAAGTTGTGTGGGTGTGGATTGCTGTGTGTTTGTGTTGTAATTGTGGTGTGAATGTTAAGCATTATGAAATGGAAAGATTAAGAGTAAAACTGTGCTCAGTGTGATCCCTAGTGATTTTGTCATTGCTTGATTGAGACATATACATTGTCCTCTGTTTGTCAGTACATTGTTTGAGTGCCCTGTTTGGAGTATGGCATTACTGGTACAGCTGCTGGTACTGTTTTAATACAAACATCTGATCTGGAAGCTTTCTCCAGGAGTCTGTTGCTGATAGGATGAGAGACATGCTACAAGTATACAACTAAGACAAATTACATAAAGCAATAGTAACAGAAAGTACTGGGTCACACCAGAGGCTTGAAACTGAGAACTGTTTTATTGTTATGTAAAGCTTGGCATTAAATATCATAGTTCAGGTTATGCTATAACAGAATAACTATGTAAAGATAACCATGTGAGCAGCCAGAGTGCAAATAAAAATGGAATATTTTACTGTGCACATTTTAAGAACTAGATAGATTGATGTGTGTGTGCTTTTTAGAAATAATTCCTGGGAAATTATATTCAGAAGTGAAGAGACATTTGAGGGAAAAGTTTTAGTGGCACACCAGGCTGTGATTTGTTTGATGTGTGTTGTTATTCAAAGTTGACTAATTAGTTCAATCTAGCCAAGCAGAAAATGTGAGACTCTAGCACATTGAATAAGGGGGGATGGGAGGAGTAACTTGGCCAGGAACTGAAACTTGCAAAACTGCTATTTGTAAAACGTCTTTTTTATCTCAGTAATTTGTAGACACTTTTGCAAGCTTCTTTCAGAGAATGTGTAGCACATCAGTAGGAGCAACATTTGTAAAACTCAGTGCAGACCAATCACTGACACATGAGCTGCAGACTGTCAAACTTGGTAGTTTTTTTCAAGTGTTCCATTCTAAGTGAATTGAAGTCTAGTCTGACAACAAATGGTAGGGCTACTTATTCTCACAATCTGTGCATTATGGGACAGATTTAGCTTTCCAAAGGAATTGTGATGTCTGCCCTCATGAGGGCAGACAAGAATAAACAAAGGAGACTTATTTTGCTGCTGACAGTGTTGGGATGTGCAGTAATTCATGGCAAGATAAATATTATTTTTTCCCAGGAACTTTTACTTGATTTTACAGTCAATAGATAATATACAATAAACTAAAATATGAATAACAAACTATATTAAACTATGCACAATCATCCAAAACAAAATTCCTTATGAATTATATAAAAACATTAATATTTGTCCAATAAAACTTGCAAATTTTGCCAAGCTAACTGTTTCTGAGTTACATTAGATGTTCTAACAAGAATAGTTTGTATTTCTTTATTACACACACACACTTAGATAAATTTATAAACTCAGTAAAATGAGATTCTGTTCATTTTTTCAATTCATTGTGATTACTTACCTGGAAATAGCCAAAAGTGACCAAAGGAGAGGCACGTGAAATTCTGGGATCACATTGGGGATTGGGACATTAAATAATAAGGACTCCATAATATGACAATTATCAGTCCACAGAGCCTTAACAAAATCTTTAAAATCATTCCAAAATTGCAATACAACTCTATACTCGATAAACATATGAATCTAATTAGCATCTAGTATTTCTCCACATCTCCATCATTTAATTCCTTTACTTTTATTAATAAGAGCAATTTTATGAGGTATAAATAAACTTCTGTGCAGGAATTTCTAAGTGAACAACTTCCAATAAAGAGAAGATGTGATATTATTAACAGATGTTAATGCAAATTTTTTATTATCTTCAGATAAGGATTCCTTATTAACTTTTGTGGAATAGTCCCAAAATGCCACACCAAATAATAAGAATTCATTATGTAAGATCTCATATAGGAATGATACACATGATTTCTATTTAATTCCCCTGAGTTAATACACATAAAAATTATATCAACTTTGTTAAAGAATCTATTTTTATATTAAATAACATTTTCACTTTATCATCAATGAAATATTGTAAAGTTTGTAAGAATAGCCAATTATCCTGTTTAACACTGTATCTTGCTAAAAGAACATTTACTGAATGTACCTTATTAGAATCCAGAAAATGATGCCAACATTTTATGTTATTTCCTTAAAACTTTAACATTTTGCTCAAATTAAAGGATTCTAAACAACCTGGACTGCAAGCAATGGCAAACACTAGAAATAACAAATGCTTAATTTAATTACAATATATTACAGTATTAAGGAATTAAAGATGTGATTTATCCCATAAGTAAAATAATGAAACCTTTTTACTTAAACAAAAATGTCTTAAAATACAATATATTTTACTAATGCCCAAAGAAGAGCATATTTGCATATCATAACTACTATTAGAGATTATATTAACTTTGTGAATATTTTTCCATCCTGATATATAAGAAGTGTTTAGCCAGTGACATACCGTGTTAATAATAATGGATTTTGTGTATAATTCAATATTGGGAAAGCCAATTACATTATCGTCTTAGCTTCTTATATGTCAGTTATAGGCTAGCCTTGGTTTTTGAGGATACCAAAGAAAACTAATTAAAATAGTGTTGATTTGTTTGAAAAAAAAATTAGGGGGAGTTAAAATTAAGGATTGTGCATAAAATACCTTTTTTAGCAAAATGACCTTTTTTATCACTGAGACTATATCTTTCATAGTAAAGAACATTTTATTCCAATTGTTAGTCGAGTGATTGTATTTATCAAATTTGCATAATTTGAAAATACAGTATCTTTTCAGGTAGATTTTATAGTAATTCCTAAATATTGGACTGATTTATTTCCCCAATTGAAGTTGTTATAATCTTGTATGTAGGGATTTATTTATTTATTTGTGTTTATTAATAATGTTTCAGTTTTCTTTTGATAAAAACTTAGCCCTGACAGTTTCTGGAAAAGACTAATTGAATCAATGACGTAAAGAAGAATCAATGCCTCACTCGTTAAAATAATATCAGCAGCAAATAAATGAATTTGTGAACAACAATAATTTCATATTGATATTATTTCTTATGTAATTAGCAAAAGGCTCAACTGACAAAGCAAACAATAAGGGTGACAATGGGCAGCCTTGTTTTGTGCCTTTTGATATTTCAAATAATGATTATAAAACATGGCCCAATTTTAATATATGAGTAGGAATTAACATTAATAAATTCTAAAGAAAAACTATATCCATTAAGAATTTTGTATAGATATGTCCAACTAATGGAGTCAAATGCTTTAGCAATGTTCAATGTCACAATGGAAAGTATTTTGTTTTGTTTTAATTGCAATATCAATCAGTGTTAATAGTTTAATAATGTTATCCTGAACTTTTCTATGTAGTATAAATCATTTTTGATCATAATATATTAAATTAGGCATTACAATGTTCAATCTCTTCACTAATATGGACAAAAATATGTTATAATCAATATTTAGCAAAGAAATAAGATGATAAGAGGAACATAATTGAGGGTCTTTACCTTGTTTTAAAATAGGCACAATTAAAGGATATTTCCAGAAGGGGTAGTTCCAACTCATTTGTAATTACTCAAAATGCATTTGAAAGAATCTTTATTGTAGTTTTTGGAAATATTTTATATATTTCTGGGATTATACCATCTAAACCTGGGCTTTGTTATTTTTTATGTTTTTAATTTGATCTTTCAGTTCTAAAATTGATAATTGCTTGTCTAGCATCTTAATGTGTTATACTGATAATTTATTCTTCATATTACTTTGCAAAAAGATATCAGTTATAGTTTCATTTTCTAAAGTGTGACTTTTATCATTAATTGATTTACAATGAATTCTGAAAGCTTCTAGTTTGCTTTTTAAATCAGTCTTTTGTAGAGTTATTAACTACATACTTAATTTCATTTGTATGACTTAAATCATTTATTTGTTTAGATCTGGTAGCTAACTTGTGTAAATGTTTAGGGTTGATAGAGTAACAAATTATTTGTTTAGATCTGGTAGCTAACTTGTGTAAATATTTAGGGTTGACAGAGTAACTTAAATTGTTTATTTGTTTAGATCTGGTAGCTAACTTGTGTAAATATTTAGGGTTGACAGAGTAACTTAAATTGTTTATTTGTTTACATCTGGTAGCTAACTTGTGTAAATATTTAGGGTTGACAGAGTAACTTAAATTGTTTATTTGTTTAGATCTGGTAGCTAACTTGTGTAAATATTAAGGGTTGACAGAGTAACTTAAATTATTTGTTTAGATCAGGTAGCTAACTTGTGTAAATATTTAGGGTTGACAGAGTAACTTAAACTGTTTATTTGTTTAGATCTGGTAGCTAACTTGTGTAAATATTTAGGGTTGACAGAGTAACTTAAATTGTTTGTTTAGATCTGGTAGCTAACTTGTGTACATATTTAGGGATGACAGAGTAACTTAAATTGTTTATTTGTTTAGATCTGGTAGCTAACTTGTGTAAATATTTAGGGTTGACAGAGTAACTTAAATTGCTTATTTGTTTAGATCTGGTAGCTAACTTGTGTAAATATTTAGGGTTGACAGAGTAACTTAAATTGTTTATTTGTTTAGATCTGGTAACTAACTTGTGTAAATATTTAGGGTTGACAGAGTACAACTGTAGTTTAAGTCTTGCCAAATTAAATGAAATTTTGTGGTTTAATTTATCAAAATATTTTTGATTTAATGTTATTAATTCCTAGTGCAAAATGTTATTATTAGGTTTTCTGTCGGATTTTAATTTATCGATTTTAGTTTGTAGTTCTAACAGTTCTCTAACCCATTCTTTCCTTTTTAGAAGAAACCAACTCCTAATTCTGACATAGATGTATACCTTTAATGAGTCCCATAATATAATGTTTGATACCTCACCATTATTATTAAAATCTAAGAATGAATTTATTTCATTTAAAACCCACTCTTTAAAACCTTTAATTTTTTAATATATAAGCTGGACTTCTTTGCCAGTAAATTAAATCATCTTTGCTTATATTAAGATTAAAGGTTATTGCATTATGATCAGAAAGTGGGCATGACATTACTGAAACTTATTGTACCTTGGAATAAAGATTACTAGAGATGAAAACCTTATCAATGTTCATGTGGGTTCCAAATCTAAAGGAATAATGAGTATAGTCCAAGGAGCTTGTCATTTTTAAGTCATAAATATCTTTTAGATTCATTGAAATAATGAAGTGATTTATTTTTTTGATTGTGTAGTTTGTCTAGGTTTATTGCTTCAGAGGTATCTCTGTCAGACAAGAAACAACTGAAATCTCCAGCTAGAATGATTTCACCTTTTGCATGTAAAGCTATAGTATACAAGTACTTCTCAGCAGTTGTGGTTCCCGATCCAGGTATCCAATACGAGTTAATTAGGGTATAAAATTTCTTATTAATTTCTAATACAGCTAGGCATAACATTCCATCCTTATCACAAAAGATGCTAAGGATTATAGACAAAACAATAGAGTTTAGTTCTGTAACAAGAGTCTACTAAGACTGAATAACCATTAAAAAGAAAACTATACATTTTTTCTTCAGGTGGCCTAACTGGCCCTTTAAGTAAAGGGGTAACAAAACATTTTAGTAACTGTAATCAGTATTGATATTTGATGGTGGGCAATAAGAAATATTAATAAAGGGGAAATTATACACAATACCAAAAGTATTCACTTGCAAAGCTAGAATTGTGATTCATGTTGCTTACTATGTACAAAGTAATGCACTCTGTATAGGTAGAACATCTAGATGTCTATGTAACATAGGTTATGACTATACATATGCCATAAATCAAATACAAATGACCTGAAACAATTAGTCAGAGTACTTACAGGAGGAAATAACAGCTTACATTTTGTCCTTACTAATATAGGAGCATCTTGCATGATCCCCTGGGTATCTTCATTACTAATTAGGTCTGAACATGAAGCGGTCATCTTCAAAATTAAACTGAAACTAGAGAGCCCATCCACCCAAGGTACCTTTAGAAATTTCTTTAAGAAAAACTACCTACTCCAAAGTGATACATGAGCATGCTTCAAATCCCCACCAATCCCAGTTAACTCCATTGAATACTGAGAAATGTATCCCACCACACTATATCAGCATGTAAGCAGAGATGCAGCGGTACCTTGTAGAAACAAGTACAGGGCAAATCCCAGAAACAAACCCACTTGCTGGAACCATAATATGAATAAGCTTTATAATAAAATTAATATAATTTTATCCAAATGTAAGAAGAGCAATTCCCGGACCCTTAGAGCCCTTTCACTGACATAAAAAACAATTATATATTCTACAACGAGTTAATCAAATAGCACCTTAATTTGTAATTGTAATTGCATTACCCACCATTATACAATTGAAAATTTCTTGCCTCTTTTACCTATACCTTTCATTACTACTGTCACTATATAGTCCACTAAACTTTCTTTCTCCCTTATGCTACTTCCCTATACATACCCCACACTTTACGCATAAACACCTACATTTCTATATCATACTTCTCTCTCCTGTAACTCCCCTCCTGCCCCAACCCTGTACTATAAGATATGTAC
>NC_056737.1:1173503955-1173638608 GCF_019279795.1 Protopterus annectens | reverse complement strand
GTACATTGTACCTGTAACCTTCCCCCCTTTTTTTTTCCCCAACCCCCTGTATTTTTAAAAAATTTTTTTAAATTTCCCCCCCCAAAAAAAAAAGTACCAATTTTGTTTTTTTTCCTTGTACCAACCCTCCTGTTCCCCCCCCCCAAAAAAAAAACCTTTGAAAAAAAAAAAAAAAAAAAAAAAAAAAAAACCCCCCCCCCCCCCCCCCCCCCTTTTTTTAAGAATTTTTTTTTGTTTTTTTCCCCCCCTTTAATGTAAAAATTGTTTTTTTTTCCTGTAACTCCCCTCCTGTCCCAACCCTGTATTATAACATATGTATACTAAGTACATTGTATCCTGTACCACCCCTCCTGTCCCAACCCTGTACTATAAGATATGTATACTATGTAAATTGTGTCCTGTAACTCCCCTCCTGTCCCAACCCTGTACTATAAGATATGTATACTAAGTACATGGTATCCTGTAACACCCCTCCTCTCCACACCCTGTATTATAAGGTATGTATACTAAGTACATTGTATCCTGTAACTCCCCTCCTGTCCCAACCCTGTACTATAAGATATGTATACTAAGTACATTGTATCCTGTAACTCCTCTCCTGTCCCAACCCTGTACTATAAGATATGTATACTAAGTACATTGTATCCTGTAACTCCTCTCCTGTCCCAACCCTGTACTATAAGATATGTATACTAAGTACATTGTATACTGTAACACCCCTCCTCTCCCAACCCTGTACTATAAGATATGTATACTAAGTACATTGTGTCCTGTAACTCCCCTCCTGTCCCAACCCTGTACTATAAGATATGTATACTTAGTACATTGTATACTGTAACACCCCTCCTCTCCACACCCTGTATTATAAGGTATGTATACTAAGTACATTGTATCCTGTAACTCCCCTCCTGTCCCAACCCTGTACTATAAGATATGTATACTAAATACATTGTATCCTGTAACTCCCCTCCTGTCCCAACCCTGTACTATAAGATATGTATACTTAGTACATTGTATACTGTAACACCCCTCCTCTCCCAACCCTGTACTATAAGATATGTATACTAAGTACATTGTGTCCTGTAACTCCCCTCCTGTCCCAACCGTGTACTATAAGATATGTGTACTTAGTACATTGTATACTGTAACACCCCTCCTCTCCACACCCTGTACTATAAGATATGTATACTAAGTACATTGTATCCTGTAACTCCCCTCCTGTCCCAACCCTGTACTATAAGATATGCATACTAAGTACAGTGTATCCTGTAACTCCCCTCCTGTCCCAACCCTGTACTATAAGATATGTAAACTTAGTACATTGTATACTGTAACACCCCTCCTGTCCCAACCCTGTACTATAAGATATGTATACTAAGTACATTGTGTCCTGAAACTCCCCTCCTGTCCCAACCCTGTACTATAAGATATGTATACTTAGTACATTGTATACTGTAACACCCCTCCTCTCCACACCCTGTATTATAAGGTATGTATACTAAGTACATTGCATCCTGTAACTTCCCTCCTGTCCCAACCCTGTACTATAAGATATGTATACTAAGTACATTGTATCCTGTAACTCCTCTCCTGTCCCAACCCTGTACTATAAGATATGTATACTAAGTACATTGTATCCTGTAACTCCTCTCCTGTCCCAACCCTGTACTATAAGATATGTATACTAAGTACATTGTATACTGTAACACCCCTCCTCTCCCAACCCTGTACTATAAGATATGTATACTAAGTACATTGTGTCCTGTAACTCCCCTCCTGTCCCAACCCTGTACTATAAGATATGTATACTTAGTACATTGTATACTGTAACACCCCTCCTCTCCACACCCTGTATTATAAGGTATGTATACTAAGTACATTGTATACTGTAACTCCCTCCTGTCCCAACCCTGTACTATAAGATATGTATACTAAGTACATTGTATCCTGTAACTCCCCTCCTGTCCCAACCCTGTACTATAAGATATGTATACTTAGTACATTGTATACTGTAACTCCTCTCCTGTCCCAACCCTGTACTATAAGATATGTATACTTAGTACATTGTATACTGTAACACCCCTCCTGTCCCAACCCTGTACTATAAGATATGTTTACTTAGTACATTGGATATTGTAACAACCCTCCTCTCCACACCCTGTATTATAAGGTATGTATACTAAGTACATTGTATCCTGTAACTCCCTTCCTGTCCCAACCCTGTACTATAAAATATGCATACTAAGTACATTGTATCCTGTAACTCCCCTCCTGTCCCAACCCTGTACTATAAGATATGTATACTTAGTACATTGTATACTGTAACACCCCTCCTGTCCCAACCCTGTACTATAAGATATGTATACTAAGTACATTGTGTCCTGTAACTCCCCTCCTGTCCCAACCCTGTACTATAAGATATGTATACTTAGTACATTGTATACTGTAACACCCCTCCTCTCCACACCCTGTATTATAAGGTATGTATACTAAGTACATTGTATCCTGTAACTCCCCTCCTGTCCCAACCCTGTACTATAAGATATGTATACTAAGTACATTGTATCCTGTAACTCCCCTCCTGTCCCAACCCTGTACTATAAGATATGTACACTAAGTACATTGTATCCTGTAAATCCCCTCCTGCCCCAACCCTGTACTATAAGATATGCATACTAAGTACATTGTATACTGTAACACCCCTCCTCTCCACACCCTGTACTATAAGATATGTATACTAAGTACATTGTATCCTGTAACTCCCCTCCTGCCCCAACCCTGTACTATAAGATATGCATACTAAGTACATTGTATACTGTAACACCCCTCCTCTCCACACCCTATACAATAAGATATGTATACTAAGTACATTGTATCCTGTAACTCCCCTCCTGCCCCAACCCTGTACTATAAGATATGTATACTAAGTACATTGTATCCTGTAACTCCCCTCCTGCCCCAACCCTGTACTATAAGATATGTATACTAAGTATGTTGTATACTGTAACTCCCCTCCTGCCCCATCCCTGTACTATAAGATATGTATACTTAGTACATTGTATACTGTAACACCCCTCCTCTCCACACCCTGTATTATAAGGTATGTATACTAAGTACATTGTATCCTGTAACTCCCCTCCTGTCCCAACCCTGTACTATAAGATATGTATACTTAGTACATTGTATACTGTAACACCCCTCCTGTTCCAACCCTGTACTATAAGGTATGTATACTTAGTACATTGTATACTGTAACTCCCCTCCTGCCCCAACCCTGTACTATAAGATATGTATACTAAGTACATTGTATCCTGTAACTCCCCTCCTGTCCCATCCCTGTACTATAAGATATGTACACTAAGTACATTGTATCCTGTAACTCCCCTCCTCTCACAACCCTGTAGTATAAGATATGTATACTAAGTACATTGTATCCTGTAACTCCCCTCCCCTCACAACCCTGTACTATAATATATGTATACTAAGTACATTGTATCCTGTAACTCCCCTCCTGTTCCAACCCTGTACTATAAGATATGTATACTAAGTACATTGTATCCTGTAACTCCCCTCCTGTCCCAACCCTGTACTATAAGATATGTATACTAAGTACATTGTATCCTGTAACTACCCTCCCAACCCTGTACTATAAGATATGTATACTAAGTACATTGTATCCTGTAACTCCCCTCCTGTTCCAACCCTGTACTATAAGATATGTATACTAAGTACATTGTATCCTGTAACTTCCCTCCTCTCCCAACCCTGTACTATAAGATATGCATACTAAGTATGTTGTATACTGTAACATCCCTCCTCTCCACACCCTGTATTATAAGATATGTATACTAAGTACATTGTATCCTGTAACTCCCCTCCTCTCACAACCCTGTAGTATAAGATATGTATACTAAGTACATTGTATCCTGTAACTCCCCTCCCCTCACAACCTTGTACTATAATATATGTATACTACATTGTATCCTGTAACTCCCCTCCTTTTCCAACCCTGTACTATAAGATATGAATACTAAGTACATTGTATCCTGTACCTCCCCTCCTGTCCCATCCCTGTACTATTAGATATGCATACTAAGTACATTGTATCCTGTAACTTACCTCCTCTTCCAACCCTGTACTATAAGATATGCATACTAAGTATGTTGTATACTGTAACACCCCTCCTCTCCACACCCTGTATTATAAGGTATGTATACTAAGTACATTGTATCCTGTAACTTCCCTCCTGTCCCAACCCTGTACTATAAGATATGTATACTAAGTACATTGTATCCTGTAACTCCCCTCCTGTCCCAACCATGCACTATAAGATATGCATACTACGTACATTGTGTCCTGTAACTCCCCTCCTGTCCCAACCTTGTTCTATAAGATATGTATACTAAGTACATTGTATCCTGTAACTCCCCTCCTGTTCCAACCCTGTACTATAAGATATGTATACTAAGTACATTGTATCCTGTAACTCCCCTCCTGTCCCAACCCTGTACTATAAGATATGTATACTAAGTACATTGTGTCCTGTAACTCCCCTCCTGTTCCAATCCTGTACTATAAGATATGTATACTAAGTACATTGTGTCCTGTAACTCCCCTCCTGTTCCAATCCTGTACTATAAGATATGTATACTAAGTACATTGTATACTGTAACACCCCACCTATCCCAACCCTGTACTATAAGATATGTATACTTAGTACATTGTATACTGTAACTCCCCTCCTGTCCCAATCCTGTACTATAAGATATGTATACTAAGTACATTGTGTCCTGTAACTTCCCTCCTGTTCCAATCCGGTACTATAAGATATGTATACTAAGTACATTGTATCCGGTAACTCCTCTATTGTCCCAACCCTGTACTATAAGATATGTATACTTACTACATTGTATCCTGTAACTCCCCTCCTCTCCACACTCTGTATTATAAGGTATGTATACTAAGTACAATGTATCCTATAACTCCCCTCCTGTCCCAATCCTGTACTATAAGATATGTATACTTAGTACATCAAAATAAACACAAATTATTTAACTATCAAGCAGAATCCTGCTGATCTTAATCATATAATTGTAATGACTAGTTGCTTCATGGATATAGTCTCCTTATTAATATCTAATATCTGTAATTAATGTGCAAGTATATTTCATGTAATATATGTAACAATGATGTGCTGTCCATATGTACATTCTTTCTAGTATGTGAAAACTTTCATTGTTGTATTGTAATACGCTCACCTAAGTTCTCACTTGCTTTGCCCTTGTCCATACCCTGTCTAATAAACCCTCCTTTCCCAGATTTAGATAGTGTATCCCCTCTATCACTGCTAGTTAATCCTTCCAGGATTCAGGTTTCTATTTGTTATTATTATCTAGTTACTGTTTCGATAATTTGTAGCGCTGTGCTTTACTTCTTTCTAAATGCTGTAATTAGAGCGCACGACTCAGTTGTACCTAATTTGCTCCTTTATTTCTCCATGTCATGATCACCTCCACTGTATACATACCTTGACTGTTATTGTTTACCATCTACAATGTCTTCCTGTGGAGCATTTCTCCCCGAGCCTCCACTAAAAAAGGACCTGTGTCCAGTTGGAATTTCACGGTAAACAAATGTAAATAAATAAATAAAATAAATAAATAATGTAATATGCTAATTGCCTCTGGAGATTTTCTCCCCAGGCCTCTGCTGAAAATGGGCACCAACCCAGTCGGACTTTCCCAGTAAACAGATGTCAAATAAATAAATAAATAAACTCAGGAGTTTAATAAAATCCACCAAAGCCATGTTTGATAAAGCATTTTTTAGTTATGTTTGTAGTCTCCAAAGCAGAATGCAGCAATGTGCTAAGCTGATTGTGAGCACTGTAACCTACACTGGTGCTGACAATACAACAAACCTACTGGCCAATAAATGTAGCTTTAACTTTACCCCTCTCTCCCCCTCCATCTGCCCCTCAAGATATACCTACAACTGGCTGGCATCCAGATGTCACACAAGAAAAAGTCATAAAAGTGCTATCAAAACTAAAAATACAGCATTGCTGTCCCCTGACAATATCCCTGGATGCATCTTAAAAGACAAGTCCTCCTTAGAACTAAAAAAATATTTTTTTCACCCTGTCTTTGTTTTCTGAGCTATTTTAACACCTCAAAATTACTCTGAGTGCTTCCTGAAAAAATGCTAATATCTTTTCTGCAAAATGGCTGCCAATGGGGCTTGATATACAAATGTGATCTTGTTTTCATAAAGCCTTTCTCTTTCCCATAATCCATTTCAAGTCTGCTTTATACGAGTCATGCTAGACATACGGAAGCAGTGGTGTATTCCCATTCCATTGACATATAATGGGATAAGTGTCAGTCGCTGTCATCTTATATACTGTCTGTACAGGATTGCTTCTTTTATTTTTTAAATGGCCCTCATTTGTGTGTGTCTCAGGGCTTGTTTTACAGCATTTGAAGGAGTTATATAGCTGCAACCAAAAGAGTAGCTAACTGCAGGCCTTTATTCAAAGTAACTTTTACTAGTCCAAGATGAAGTGACAGTTCCCTCCCCCTACTTGGTAAATTTGTTGATGCTTTACAAGAATTGCAAGAAAAATATTTTCTGACTTTTCTCTAAATGCCACAAGACATCTTTGATATTACATTTAAGTCATCTTAAAATGTAAAGTAATCTAAACAACAAACAGTTGAAGTGTAAAGCTTAGTGTTTCAATACTGTGATACTGCTTATGTAAATTTAACAAAGATGGTGACTGTGTTTGAACCACTGACTGATCTAATTGCTTTGTTTTGCTACGAAAGGCATTGTTGCACTGGAAACAGCTATAAATCAGTGTAAATTATTTTCCTCTCTGCAATAAAGACAATGGAAGACAGTTTCACATCTCTGTCTTTTTACAGCAGCTGCTGACAACTGCAAGACTTATAACCTACATAAGACTGTCAGCAGTATCTGACTATAAATTTCTGTCTGTGGTATGTCATGCAGGCATAGACAAATTCCTCTGCTAATTATGTGAGAAGTTAAGCTTTAAAAAGTGAGTAGTCTTTACCTTTGATTCCCAGGTAAGGAAATGAAAGTTTTATAAAGTTCACCTACACAATACTGTTAACCATACTGTGGGATGAAAAACAAACTAAGAGTTGTATTAAACTTTAGGAGAAAGTGTAGTTTTCCTTTATATAGCATGAACCACAATTTAGCCACACCCCTAACAACACTGTTCAGTCTCAGCCGCACCCCTAACAACACTGTTCAGTCTCAGCCACACCCCTAACAACACTGCTTAGTCTCAGCCACACCCCTAACAACACTGTTCATTCTCAGCCTCCATACAGGTTTTGTACCATAAAATAGTTGCAGTCATTCTCCAGCATAAGGGAGGACCTTCCACAGACCCAGGCAATTACAGACTCATAAGTCTGACCAGCCTTATATATATAACGCCATGGAAAGACATCATGGAATTAATCAATCAGGACACAGAGAACCTCCAGTCATGGACCTTTCTCAGTTTGAATTTGTCAAGTGTGGATCATGCTTATTCAAACTGGTGAATTTCTTTGAAAAGGTCATCAAAGTACTGGATGAAAGCAAAATAGTAACTACCACAAACCTCAATCTGGCCAAAGGTTTTGGCAAAACTCCCTAGTCAGGCATAGTAGAAAAGCTAAATACACTAGGAATTAACCCCTGTGTCACCCACTGGATTGCCACCTCTCTCACAGATAGGATGCAGATAACCAAAACAGGGGACATTACCTCCACAAAGAGACCAATCACCAGTGGAGTCCCCTGGGGTACTGTGATGGCTCCTCTCCTGCTTGGCATTTACCTTTCAGAAGTAAAAGCCAATACTAAGGGGCTATGTCTGACTAAGTCTGCAGATGATGCAAGCTAGGAGCAGTCACTGAATTTTCAAATGACTTAGTCATCCTGCAGGAAGGTTTGTCTCAATACACAATTGGTGTCAAAACTGTGGACTGAAACTAAATGCCAAAAAATGCATTAGTGTATTCTTTGGGACATCATCTATCCAGGGAACTACCACATTGATAATATGCCCCTAAAAGCTGACCCAGTTGTTCAGGATTTGGGAAATTAAATGGACAGTAATTTAACTTTTGATGGACATGTGTCTGTTTTTCTTTATGTACATATACATACACACACACACACACACACACACACACACACACACACACACACACACACACACACACACACACACACACACACACACACACACACACACACACACACATATATTTGGTATAATATTTGAAAGACATACCATCGAATTTCATTTTCACAAGACAAAAATTGCGAAAACTAAATACCTAAATGGCAAATTTTTCCCAGGAAGTAAACACTTGCCCAATATGCCCTCTTCTACACTGTAGTGCAATATTGGAGTTCATATATATAGTTGGGGGGGTGAGAGGTGAAGCCCCCCACCTAGCTGGGTTTTATTTACTCTGGTGTGTGTTTTGTTGGAGTTTGGGCAAGTGTTTACTAGACCTGGGAAAAATTTACCATTCAGGTATTTTGTTTTAGCGATTTTTGTCTTGTGAAAACTAAATTCAATGATATGACCTTTCAAATATTAAAAAAAGATCCATACATACACACACACATGCACACACACACACACACACACACACACACACACACACACACACACACACACACACACACACACACACACACACACACACACACACACACACACACACACACACACACACACACACACACACACATTTGATATGATATTTGAAAGACATACCATCGAATTTCATTTTCACAAGACAAAAAGTGTGAAAACGAAATACCTAAATGGCAAATTTTTCCCAGGAAGTAAACACTTGCCCAATATGCCCTATTCTACACTGTAGTGCAATATTAGGTTCATAGGTTCATAGGTTCATACTAGGCTATCTGCCCGAGGGCATTTACAAGCCTAGCCCATAGTTTTGTGGCTTACGCCACCCCTTTAGTATGGGGAACTATACCCATTATTTTGCTGTGCCTCTGTTGAGCAGTGACACTGAGGTAATCCCTGGGGTATATCTGCGATCTCCCATCCATTGGTCAAGATTTCTCTTGAACAAGGCCAGCGAGGTGCTCTGCCTCACATATACCGGGATTTTATTCCACAGCATAGGGAGTCTTTGGGTGATGAATCTATCCCTCCAGCACGTCCTATTAATAGCCGTGTCGAGGTTTAAGTCTCCCGCCCTTGTGGCTCTGACGGATCTAGATTTTTTGCGGTGAAGCATATTCATCAAATCTGGGTTTGACATGGCCTTGTATGTTAGGCAAAGGTCACCTCTGAGCAAGCGGTAAGCGACTGAATAGAGCTGGAGTTCTTTCAGTCGGGCAGCATAGGACAGATGTTTGAGACCCTTTATCCTTTTGGTGAGGAACTTTTGTGGCCTCTCCAGCTGCTGCAAGTGTCGGGTCAGATACATTCCGAATGGGGCATTGTACTCAATCATTGGTCAGATGAGTGATGAGTATAGGGAGACTATGACTTCCCTTGATCTAGATGAGAATCCCTTCATGATAAGGTGGGCAATGTAGAAGGTCTTCCTAACTACTTTTAGCTACATGGGTGTCGAATGACAGACTACTATCAACCTGGGTCCCCAGGTCCCTGATAACTTCTTCTGTACTCAGTGGATTGCCACCTATTTGGTAGCTAGGGGTAACCTTGTTTTTCCCGAAGGGTATGACTATGCATTTTTTGGCATTTAACTTTAGGCCATGGCTCTGGCACCAGTTATCCGTTTCTGTGAGACCCTTCTGAAGGATATCTGTGTCAGATGTGTTTTCTACTATGGCCCAGTTTGCAGTCATCTGCAAACTTTGTCAGACATATCCCTGTGTTTGCTTGTACTTCGGAAAAGTAGATGCCAAACAAGAGTGGGCCCAGGACTGAGCCCTGTGGTACACCACTTGTGACAGGCTTTGAGTCTGACATGGCGCCAGCAACTCTGACCCTGTGGGTTCTGTCACTCAGCCAGTTTGCAACCCATCTTGTGATGTATGGGTTAACATTTAAGCTGATGAGTTTTTCAATGATACCCGAGTGGGGTATTGTATCAAAGGCCTTCGCCAGATCGAGGTAGGCTGTATGGACTGCCTTTCCCTCATCAATGGCTTTGGTGACTGTTTCAAAAAGTCAACCAAGTTTAGAAGGCATGATCTGCCTTTGACAAAGCCAAACTGGGATGGATCCAAAGTCTGCAAATTCCCTATGTCTTTATTTATGAGGTCCATTATGATCCTCTCCATGGCTTTGCAGATAAGGCTTGTCAAGCTAATGGGCGGTAATTTCCAGGGTCGGTGGAGGCACCGCCTTTGTGAAGTGGGACCACAGTTGCAGTGCGCCACTCCTGGGTGCGTATCCAGAGGTAAGACTATGATTAAACAGCTGTCCTAGCTGTGGGTTTAATTCCTCGTTGAGTTCGTGGAGCACACAGCCGGGGACACCATCAGGTCCCATGGATGCTGTGTTTTTGCTTTGGAGAGAGCAGTTCTCACTTGGGTGTTGGAGATGTTTGGGGGCTGCAATCGCTTGGTATAGATATCTCTCCTTTTGGGGAGGGGAGAAGTTTGCACTGAACCTGTCAGCCAGTATGTTGGCAATGTCTGTAGGATCAGTAATCTTCACATCATTTTGAACTAGTTCTGAGCATATCTGGGAGTTTCCTCCCAGGTTTCTAACATAGCTAAAGAAGGCCTTATGATTGTCTTTTGAGTCTTTAGCTATTTTTCTCTCAAAATTTGCTTTGGATGATTTTATGAGAGCTCTTAGTTTTTACTTATAGTGATCAAGGGTGTCTTACCTTTTAAGGATTTTGCTCTATCTTGTAGTAGCTTCCTCCTTTTGTTGTAGAGTTTGTTTATGGCTGGGGTCCACCAGAGTGGACGCTTGCCTTTGGTACAAAGAGTCTTTGTTTTGCTTGGGATTGCCTTATCCATGCAGTCCTGCAGGTGCTGGTAGAAGGCATTTGTAAGTGATTCAGCGGCTTGAGTACTGTTTTCCGTCGGCTCGGGGCCTTAAAGGAGACCACACTAGTCTTTAGAAGTGTGAAGTCGGCTTTAGAAGTTCTTTACTGTGGTTTTTTTTATTTCAGGTGGGGTGGGATGAGGACCTCCAGCGTGATTAGTTTGTGATCTGATCTCACCAGTGAGGGGTATACTTCCGGTGTTGAACATTGTGCTCCCATGTTCGTGATGATGAGATCAAGTATGTTTTCTCCTCTTGTGGGGATGGTGACTAGTTGTTCCATGGCATTTGAGTTTATGAATTCCAGGAACTTTTGGGCTAGGGTGTTTGGGCTTGAGTAGTGTTCCCAGTCTATATTAGGGTAATTGAAGTCACCTAGTATGATGGTGTTTGGTGATACATTTATCCCTCTAGTGTTTTCAAGAAGGCCATGTGAGGTTCCTGAGTTTGTGAGGGTGGCCTGTAACATGCTACAATTTGCAGAGCAGTCTTGCCTATGGTTAATTGCACCTGGATGGTCTCCGATGCATCGTGCGTTGCCACCAGTCTTGAGGTGTGGGTGTCTTTGATGAATATGGATACCCTCCTTTCTTGGTATTGTCCGGATTTTGGGGCGGAACGCATGATAAGAGGTAAAACCTGATAGTGCTGGGGTGCTCTCAGGAGCCTTGAACCAGGTTTCTGTCACTGCACAGACATCGATGTTCTCCATACTGAGAAGGGCCTCGAGTCGTGCATTTTGAGATTTAGACTTCTGGCATTGAGCAGCATTACCCTTAGTTTTTTCCTTTTTGTGTTCTAGGGTGGTAGGTTTAGAATTTGAGCCTTGCCTAAAAAGGCACTATGGGGGTGGCAAGAGCCTTTGCCAATATCCGGAATCCCAGGGTGACAGGTGCAAGCCGTCCCTTGCGGCAGCGTGGCTTGTCCAGCATGTCATCCCAGGCAGACAGACATTGGATCCCCTTTGAATGACACCAGAGTTTAAGCCAATTGTTAAAGCTGATCATCTTATCTCTGTATTGTGGCATCATTCTTGGTGAAGGTAGGATACTGCTCAAGGTCAGGGTCATACCTGCCTGGGCTACATAATCAGAGAGCTCCTCAATGTCTCTTTTCATGTAGTCCAAGGAGGTACATCTCAGGTCGTTTACACCAGCGTGGACAATGACTGAGTCATATTTGTACCTGCTGTTGAGAGACCTGAGTGCTTGCGTTATGTGGTGGATTCTAGCGCCCGACAGGCAGCTTACTGTGACCTTCTCCTTACTCAGTCTGGTGAGCGGGACGTCAGTGTGTCTGACTATGGAGTCACCAATGACTAGTGTGTCTGGCATTGTGTTTGGCCTTAAGGGCTGTGACTGTTTGACACTCTGACTGTGAGGTCTATGTGTTGCAGGTGTTGTGTTCTGAGGTGGTGGTTGTTTGGGTGTCTGCTTTGGTGGCCTCTGCTGTTTTGGTAGATTTTTGATCAGAGCCGCGAGTATGTCTTTGTGTGTTTATGTGTATGATTTGAGGTTGTGATGGTACTATGTGAGACTGGGTCTATAGTGTGTGTGGTAACCTTCTCCTCCTGACTGGTCTTGCCAGTCCTATGTTGAGAGAGCTCAGCCTCCAGTTTGGCCGTATAGTTGCATCTCTCGCATGTATTTGTGTTTTGTGGGAGGAGGAGAGGGTTGTCTGTGTACATGAGGCAATTGTAACATTGCCTCAATATTCCCAGGTTCACCAGCTGAGCAGGAGAGGACACTAGCAACTGATCCCTCGACATGCTAGAAGGACTAGACAAATATTGGAGTTGGTATATATAGTTGGGGGGGTGGGAGGTGAAGCCCCCCACCTAGCTGGGTTTTATTTACTTTGGTGTGTGTTTTGTTGGAGTTTGGGCAAGTGTTTACTTGCTCTGGGAAAAATTTACCATTCGGGTATTTTGTTTTAGTGATTTTTGTCTTGTGAAAACTAAATTCAATGATATGGCCTTTCAAATATTAAAAGAAGATCCATACATACACCCCCCCACACCCACACACACACATATTTGATATAATATTTGAAAGATATACCATCGAATTTCATTTTCACAAGACAAAAAGTGCGAAAACAAAATACCTAAATGGCAAATTTTTCCCAGGAAGTAAACATTTGCCCAATACGCCCTCTTCTACACTGTAGTGCAATATTGGAGTTGGTGTATATAGTTGGGGGGTGGGAGGTGAAGCCGCACCACCTAGCTGGGTTTTATTTACTCTGGTCTGTGTTTTGTTGGAGTTTGGGCAAGTGTTTACTTATCTTGGGAAAAATTTACCATTCAGCTATTTTGTTTTAGTGATTTTTGTCTTGTGAAAACTAAATTCAATGATATGGCCTTTCAATTATTAAAAGAAGATCCATACACACAAACACACACACACACACACACACACACACACACACACACACACACACACACACACACACACACACACACACACACACACACACAAACTGCTAATAAGTGTGTACTTTTTTTGTGAGGTCAGAGGATTGCAAATTACTTGTGAACAGAACAGTCTGGGAAATTAGGTTTCCAAGAGGACAATAAAAATATTGCAGGACCCTTGGAACAGTTCACACAAACCCTAGTGTCAGTTTTAAGTACTGCAAAATAGATGGGAACAAGATGCTGTGGTAAAACTATCAGATTTATGTGAGGAAGAAAAATATACATGGGAGCATACAGCTCAGGGGCATTAAGATGTGAATGAAAAACATAGATATGGGAAGAACATGCTGAATATGTATTCTGTGGTAGAGAGAAAGAAAACAAAAGCTATGGACATTGTGTCACTTATGATCATTATTAGAAAACTTAATTATCTAAAATGCATGTATAAATAATAAAATATACAGTAAGCAGAAACATAGGAAACAACATAGTGCACTTAATAGAACAAACTGCTACATACTTTAGACTTGGCAACCCAGCGAGATGAGAGGATAAAACATGTTAGATAAATTATCTGAGTCTGCTGACATTTTATTTATTTTTTCCTTCCAAAGTTTAAGTATTTGTCTTACTTTTCATGTCATCCAAGTCAGCACTTGCGAGCATTTTTGCCTCGGCTTCATCAGTGGGAAATCTTTGAAATGCCAAATTGTCTTGTGCAGTCATGCTGCCAATGCACATCCTCTCTTTCAGGTCATAACTGTTCCTCTGTCCACTCAACAGCTGATGCAACTGCTTGCACTTTTCCCATGATCCTGCAGATGTACCTGGCATATCTCTGGACCTTTATGGAATAAAGAAAAAGGTGAATAACGCGCATGTTTAATATACTACTGAGAAAACCTACACTGCGAGCCAAATGTTTTTAAGAGTTTAAAATACAAGAATTACTTACAAAGCTTATAACAGGGAGGTACCCACATATATTAAGTTTTTATAGAATTTCCACTGTTATCTCTAAAGCTGTTCTAGCTCTTCAGCAAAGCACATAGGCTAAGAAAACATGGGAGGCATGAGGCACTGCACAGTGGCAGAACCTTTATTCAAGCTTCTGTTCAATGCTTAAGCACTGTCTCTGCACCCTGTTGAGCTCTCATTCTGTTTTGCTCTGTCCTTCTCCTTCTCTCTCTCTCTCTCTCTCTGTATATATACTGTGTATGTGTGTGTGTGTGTGTGTGTGTGTGTGTGTGTGTGTGTGTGTGTGTGTGTGTGTATATGGATTCCATACATTTGGTCGAATTACACTTAGTCGAAAGTGATACCAGGTATTGCACCTCACTGAAAGCTCACTTGACTGAAAGCTCACTTGGTCGAAGTTCATTTGGTCGAAAATGGAATATAGCCCCTGCCCCACTGCAGTGCAACCCTTTATTTTTCTGTTTGTAATAATAAAGAATTTCATTAATTACAGGAACTGGATTAAGTACAAATTGTAGCTTTGTGTGTTCATTTTCAGGGTGTGATGTGTAAACTTGCCTTTTTGCAATGAAGTGAAGAGGAAATGTGGGCAATGTTTAATTCTTTTTTTATAATTCTTACTTTAACAATAATAATGTTTAATTCTTTTTTATAATTCTTACTTTAACAATAATAATGTTTAATTCTTTTTTTTATAATTCTTACTTTAACAATAATAATGTTTAATTCTTTTTTTATAATTCTTACTTTAACAATAATACTGTTTAATTCTTTTTTATAATTCTTACTTTAACAATAATACTGTTTAATTCTTTTTTATAATTCTTACTTTAACAATAATAATGTTTAATTCTTTCTTTTTTATAATTCTTACTTTAACAATAATAATGTGTAATTCTTTTTTTATAATTCTTACTTTAACAATAATAATGTGTAATTCTTTTTTTATAATTCTTACTTTAACAATAATAATGTTTAATTCTTTTTTATAATTCTTACTTTAACAATAATAATGTTTAATTCTTTTTTATAATTCTTACTTTAACAATAATAATGTTTAATTCTTTTTTTTATAATTCTTACTTTAACAATAATAATGTTTAATTCTTTTTTTTTATAATTCTTACTTTAACAATAACAATGAATTGTACAAGGGTAGTGTGACATTGATGAGGACTGTGGTGGGAGTGACACATACATTTAAGGTGGAGGTGGGATTTCATCAAGGATCAGGTCTGAGCCCTTTTTTATTTGCAATGGTGATGGACAGGTTGACAGATGAGATCAGACAGGAGGCCCCGTGAACTATGATGTTTGCAGATGACATTGTGATCTGTAGTGAGAGCAGGGAACAGGTGGAGGAGACCCTGGAGAGGTGGAGATATGCTTTAGAGAGGAGAGGAATGAAGGTCAGCAGGGCTAAAACAGAATATATGTGTGTAAATGAGAGGGAGGGTAGAGGAATGGTGAGGATGCAGGGAGTAGAGTTGGTAAAGGTGGATGAGTTTAAGTACTTGGGATCAACAGTTCAGAGTAATGGTGAGTGTGGAAGACAGGTGAAAAAGAGAGTACAGGCAGGGTGAAATGCGTGGAGAAGAGTATCAGGAGTGATTTGTGACAGACGGGTACCAGTAAGAGTGAAAGAGAAGGTCTATAAGAGGGTAGTGAGACCAGCTATGTTATATGGATTGGAGACAGTGGCACTGACAAAAAGGCAGGAGCCAGAGCTGGATGTGGCAGAGTTAAAGATGTTAAGATTTGCACTGGGTGTGACTAGGATGGACAGGATTAGGAATCAGTATATTAGAGGGTCAACTCAGGTTGGACAGTTTGGAGACAAAGCAAGAGAGGCAAGATTGCGTTGGTTTGGACATATGCTGAGGAGGGATGCTGGGTATATTGGGAAAAGGATGCTAAGGATGGAGCTGCCAGGTAAGAGGAAAAGAGGAAGGCTTAAGATAAGGTTTATGGATGTGGTGAGAGAGAACATGCAGGCGGTTGGTGTGAAAGAGTATGAGGCAGAGGACAGGAAGAAATGGAAACAGATGATCCGCTGTGGCAACCCCTAACGAGAAGAACCGAAAGAAGAAGAAGAACGAATGAAACTATTTACGATATTTACAATATACACATATTAAAAAAATCCCATTTGGTGTTAAACAGCAAGAACTTATTTTTTCCAATTATTTCTGACAAGCATATATTTAATTCTATTTTTCTAATAATAGTTGTAATTTAATCCAGTACCTGAAGTTATGTTTCTTCCATTTGCTCTTAATTGTATATTTTTCATTTCTTCTTGGCCTAAAACAGTAGCTAGTTCAACAAACCCATTAAACAAGGAGTAGCTTTACTTTTGTGATTTATGGTGATTATTTTCCTGATTTTGTTAATAGTGTCCATGCTTAGGGATATTGCAAAGGATGTATACATGTAGGCTTTGGAACATTCATTAACATCAAAGATTCTGTAAGCAGATGAGAAGTTGGAGCCTGATGGCTAACTGAAAGCAGCATAATTTCAGAGCTCCATAAAACTATTAAAATACACAGGAAATATTTACATTTTTAAACAAAAATATCAACAATATATAGATAATAAATTAAACTATACAAATACAAATTTTGG
Organism: Protopterus annectens; assembly: GCF_019279795.1. Lineage (NCBI taxonomy): Eukaryota > Metazoa > Chordata > Ceratodontiformes > Protopteridae > Protopterus > Protopterus annectens. The sequence continues at coordinate 1,173,621,533 of NC_056737.1, read as the reverse complement.
CGGATTTTTATTAATATTTTCCTGTCAGAAATACTTGGAGATTTATCAGACATTGAAAACGAGCAACTCAAAGAATTCCCATCCAGATGTGGCTTTAAAGAAAGAACTACAACTGGTGACTAAGAAAGAACTACAACTGGTGACTACTACCTTACAAGAACTGTCTTTGAAAATGGATGACTTCAAGGAAAACTTGGAAAATCTAAAACGTAATTGTCAAAAGCAAACTGATGTTTTTAAGGAACTGCTACAGCAACAACAGACAAAAATAACAGCTTTAGAAACTTCATTAACTGATATTGAAGGAAGGGTCAAAGGAGAAGAAATCCAGAAAAGAATGTCTTCTTAAACAAAATACTTAGCTCCTTAATAAGGTGGATGACTTAGGAAATAGAGAATGAAGGATGAATATTATAATCTTTGGACTTCCTGAAAATACTGATTGCGAGGACATTATTTCATTTTTAACTTCATGGATTCCCAAGTTTCTAGATTTAAAAGAATGTTTGTAATTTTGTCATAGGGCATTGAAAGGGCTCACAGGGCTCTAGGAAAACCTGCCTCAACCTCATCTAATATATTTCTTAGATCAATAATAAAAACTGCCTGGAGAAAATCACCTTTAAAACATAATCAAAATCTAATAAGATTTGACAACGACTTTTCCACCAGAGTATTGGAACAGAAAAAAAGCTTGGCCACTAATAAAACTGCTTAAACAAAACAATATCAAGCCACAGCTTGCCTTTCCTGCCAGAATTAAAATCTATTATTCAAAAGAAATGCAAACTTTTAATAACTTAGAAGAGGCTTCTGCATTTATCAAAAATAATAATATTGTCCCTATTCCTGAAGATATGGACTGGTCATCACCTTCTCTGAAGAGAACAAATGAAAACAATTCCTGGACAGATGCCAAAAAGAAAAAGCAAAACACTGAATCCAAAATAGCTGTTCCAGCTAAATCTCTCAAAGCTTTTACGCTAACATGATTTTTTACTGTCACAATTGTTCATTATATTTATTACAGTAATGCATATCTTGTTGGAGCTTTATTTTATTTATCTTATTTGTTTTTTTTTAACTTCTTTCTTCTTCTTCTTCTCCTCTGAAAGTTTACCTTAATACAATAATAGAAGTGGTAGCTTATTAAATATAGTATAATGGAGAGCACTGGGATCTCACATTCTTCCCTGATCTGTATTTTTATTTTTATATCATACAGTAGTATTCATGTATGAAACTAAGCTGAGGTACACATGCTTTATGATCTTATTTTATTAATTGCTGAAGGTGTGTCAAATGAATAACTAACTCTAATTAGTGTGTCAATTTATTTTGGCTGAATAATCTCTTACTGCCCATTTGGTTGCCTGGTGAACTAATAGTCATGTGTTAGCTGTTTCTTTCTTATTTAAATGTCCGATGGGTTACTACACAAACAGAAGCTTTTGTTTGTGTTGGCTGCTCCCTGGGCTATTTAGTGTGATTCAAGGTTTTTCTTTTCCTCTCTTGTGTGTGTTTGAACTAGACTAAGATTTGGACTTGATCTCCTTTCCCTGCCCTGTTCCTTTGCTCGCTCTGTTTTGTTTGCCTTTCCTTTGCACTTGCTCTTCTTTACCTGCCCTATTCCTTTGCTCGCGCTTTTGTTTGCCTTTCCTTTGCACTTGCTCTCCTTTCCCTGCCCTATTCCTTTGCTTGCTCTGTTTTCTTTGCCTTTCCTTTGCACTTGCTCTCCTTTCCCTGCCCTATTCCTTTCCTTGCTCTGTTTTGTTTGCCTTTCCTTTGCACTTGCTCTCTTTCCCTGCCCTATTCCTTTGCTCGCTCTGTTTTGTTTGCCTTTCCTTTGCACTTGCTCTCTTTCCCTGCCCTATTCCTTTGCTCGCTCTGTTTTGTTTGCCTTTCCTTTGCACTTGCTCTCTTTCCCTGCCCTATTCCTTTGCTCGCTCTGTTTTGTTTGCCTTTCCTTTGCACTTGCTCTATTTCCCTGCCCTATTCCTTTGCTCGCTCTGTTTTGTTTGCCTTTCCTTTGCACTTGCTCTCTTTCCCTGCCCTATTCCTTTGCTCGCTCTGTTTTGTTTGCCTTTCCTTTGCACTTGCTCTCTTTCCCTGCCCTATTCCTTTGCTCGCTCTGTTTTGTTTGCCTTTCCTTTGCACTTGCTCTCCTTTCCCTGCCCTATTCCTTTGCTCGCTCTGTTTTGTTTGCCTTTCCTTTGCACTTGCTCTCTTTCCCTGCCCTATTCCTTTGCTCGCTCTGTTTTGTTTGCCTTTCCTTTGCACTTGCTCTATTTCCCTGCCCTATTCCTTTGCTCGCTCTGTTTTGTTTGCCTTTCCTTTGCACTTGCTCTCTTTCCCTGCCCTATTCCTTTGCTCGCTCTGTTTTGTTTGCCTTTCCTTTGCACTTGCTCTATTTCCCTGCCCTATTCCTTTGCTCGCTCTGTTTTGTTTGCCTTTCCTTTGCACTTGCTCTCCTTTCCCTGCCCTATTCCTTTGCTCGCTCTGTTTTGTTTGCCTTTCTTTTGCACTTGCTCTCTTTCCCTGCCCTATTCCTTTGCTCGCTCTGTTTTGTTTGCCTTTCCTTTGCACTTGCTCTCCTTTCCCTGCCCTATTCCTTTGCTCGCTCTGTTTTGTTTGCCTTTCCTTTGCACTTGCTCTTCTTTACCTGCCCTATTCCTTTGCTCGCTCTGTTTTGTTTGCCTTTCCTTTGCACTTGCTCTCCTTTCCCTGCCCTATTCCTTTGCTCGCTCTGTTTTGTTTGCCTTTCCTTTGCACTTGCTCTCTTTCCTTGCCCTATTCCTTTGCTCGCTCTGTTTTGTTTGCCTTTCCTTTGCACTTGCTCTCTTTCCCTGCCCTATTCCTTTGCTCACTCTGTTTTGTTTGCCTTTCCTTTGCACTTGCTCTCCTTTCCCTGCCCTATTCCTTTGCTCGCTCTGTTTTGTTTGCCTTTCTTTTGCACTTGCTCTCCTTTCCCTGCCCTATTCCTTTGCTCGCTCTGTTTTGTTTGCCTTTCCTTTGCACTTGCTCTCTTTCCCTGCCCTATTCCTTTGCTCGCTCTGTTTTGTTTGCCTTTCCTTTGCACTTGCTCTCTTTCCCTGCCCTATTCCTTTGCTCGCTCTGTTTTGTTTGCCTTTCCTTTGCACTTGCTCTCCTTTCCCTGCCCTATTCCTTTGCTTGCTCTGTTTTGTTTGCCTTTCCTTTGCACTTGCTCTCCTTTCCCTGCCCTATTCCTTTGCTCGCTCTGTTTTGTTTGCCTTTCCTTTGCACTTGCTCTCTTTCCCTGCCCTATTCCTTTGCTCGCTCTGTTTTGTTTGCCTTTCCTTTGCACTTGCTCTCCTTTCCCTGCCCTATTCCTTTGCTCACTCTATTTTATTTGAGTTGGAGGGAACGAGGAGAGTTAGTGGATGTACAAAGTGAAGCTTTTACTTTACAACGTCTCACGAGCACTTTAGTTGTTTCTGTCTTCTTTTTTTTTATTCCCTTCACGACCAGAGTCTGGCTGATGTATGAGGTTACCATGATGACAGGAAGTAGAAACATTAAATATGAGAAACCGCGACACTTCCTGTGATTAGGAAAATATGGTTCACTTTCATGCCATTTGAATATGGGCATTATCAGTTATGTATTCCTGATCATCTCATACTCCTCTGCCGACTTCAACTATGTTTACTAGAATTCAAATCATTTTACATTTTGTGAGCTATGTTGGCCTGAAATAGGTAAATGGAAAATGTTAAATTGCTTTTTAATATATTTCAGTGGGTTAGAATCGTTACTCTAATACAGATTTTATTTTTGACTCAGATTAAGGCATTAGACAGTTATTAGACATGAGATTCTGGTTCAGTTAGAGATATACACTGCTGAAAAGTTTGAAAACCTGGTGACCTTGATTTGTGAAAGATGACCGGTAGCCCTGTATCGGTATGTTGATTCTTGTCCTCGGTTCGAGATACTTCAAAACTAAAAAGGTTAAGAACTGTGCATAAATACTCATGGAATCATGTTTTATGTTGCTTAAATGACATTTTTGAGAACAAAAAAATCTAGAGAAGCCATAAATAATGGGGGGGGGGCAAATGACTAGAGAAAGAGACACATATCAGATTTCCCAAACCAAAAAAAACTCATTGGATCAATTTTTTTGGTTTGGAGAATCATATCTTACACATATCAGATTTGCATTAACATGAAGTTTTTGAAGGGTATGAAGTCTGAAACTTAAGTGCCTATCATTGTTTTCTGATTCCAGCACTTTAACATGAAGTTTTTGAAGGGTATAAAGTCTGAAACTTGTGTCTATCACTGTTTTCTGATTCCAGCACTTTAACATGAAGTTTTTGAAGGGTATGAAGTCTGAAACTTAACTGTCTATCACTGTTTTCTGATTCCAGAACTTTAACATGAGGTTTTTGAAGGGTATAAAGTCTGAAACTTAAGTGTCTATCAATGTTTTCTGATTCCAGCACTTTAACATGAAGTTTTTGAAGGGTATGAAGTCTGAAACTTAAGTGTATATCACTGTTTTCTGATTCCAGCACTTTAACATGAAGTTTTTGAAGGGTATGAAGTCTGAAACTTAACTGTCTATCACTGTTTTCTGATTCCAGCACTTTAACATGAAGTTTTTGAAGGGTATGAAGTCTGAAACTTGTGTCTATCACTGTTTTCTGATTCCAGCACTTTAGCATGAAGTGTTTGAAGGGTATGAAGTCTGAAACTTAAGTGTCTATCACTGTTTTCTGATTCCAGCACTTTAACATGAAGTTTTTGAAGGGTATGAAGTCTGAAACTTAAGTGTCTATCATTGTTTTCTGATTCCAGCACTTTAACATGAAGTTTTTGAAGGGTATGCAGTCTGAAACTTAAGTGTCTATCACTGTTTTCTGATTCCAGCACTTTAACATGAAGTTTTTGAAGGGTGTGAAGTCTGAAACTTAACTGTCTATCACTGTTTTCGGATTACAGCACTTTAACATGAAGTTTTTGAAGGGTATGAAGTCTGAAACTTGTGTCTATCACTGTTTTCTGATTCCAGCACTTTAACATGAAGTGTTTTAAGGGTATGAAGTCTGAAACTTAAGTGTCTATCACTGTTTTCTGATTTCAGCACTTTAACATGAAGTTTTTGAAGGGTATGAAGTCTGAAACTTAAGTGTCTATCATTGTTTTCTGATTCCAGCACTTTAACATGAAGTTTTTGAAGGGTATGAAGTCTGAAACTTAAGTGTCTATCACTGTTTTCTGATTCCAGCAATTTAACATGACGTTTTTGAAGGGTATGAAGTCTGAAACGTAAGTGTCCATCACTGTTTTCTGATTCCAGCACATTAACATGAAGTTTTTGAAGGGTATGAAGTCTGAAACGTAAGTGTCTATCACTGTTTTCTGATTCCAGCACTTTAACATGAAGTTTTTGAAGGGTATGAAGTCTGAAACTTAAGTGTCTATCATTGTTTTCTGATTCCAGCACTTTAACATGATGTTTTTGAAGGGTATGAAGTCTGAAAATTAAGTGTCTATCACTGTTTTTTGATTCCAGCACTTTAACATGAAGTTTTTGAAGGGTATGAAGTCTGAAACTTAAGTGTCCATCACTGTTTTCTGATTCCAGCACTTTAACATGAAGTTTTTGAAGGGTATAAAGTCTGAGTCTATCACTGTTTTCTGATTCCAGCACTTTAACATGAAGTTTTTGAAGGGTATGGAGTCTGAAACTTAAGCGTCTATCACTGTTTTCTGATTCCAGCACTTTAACATGAAGTTTTTGAAGGGTATGAAGTCTGAAACTTAAGTGTCTATCACTGTTTTCTGATTCCAGCACTTTAACATGAAGTTTTTGAAGGATATGAAGTCTGAAACTTAAGTGTATATCACTGTTTTCTGATTTCAGCACTTTAACATGAAGTTTTTGAAGGGTATGAAGTCTGAAACTTAAGTGTCTAGCAATGTTTTCTGATTCCAGCACTTTAACATGAAGTTTTTGAAGGGTATGAAGTCTGAAACGTAAGTGTCTATCACTGTTTTCTGATTCCAGCACTTTCACATGAAGTTTTTGAAGGGTATGAAGTCTGAAACGTAAGTGTCTATCACTGTTTTCTGATTCCAGCACTTTAACATGAAGTTTTTGAAGGGTATGGAGTCTGAAACTTAAGTGTCCATCACTGTTTTCTGATTCCAGCACTTTAACATGATGTTTTGAAGGGTATGAAGTCTGAAACTTAAGTGTCTATCACTGCTTTCTGATTCCAGCACTTTAACATGAAGTTTTTGAAGGGTATGAAGTCTGAAACTTAAGTGTCCATCACTGTTTTCTGATTCCAGCACTTTAACATGAAGTTTTTGAAGGGTAGAAAGTCTGAAACTTAAGTGTCTATCACTGTTTTCTGATTCCAGCACTTTAACATGAAGTTTTTGAAGGGTATGGAGTCTGAAACTGAAGTGTCTATCACTGTTTTCTGATTCCAGCACTTTAACATGAAGTTTTTGAAGGGTATGAAGTCTGAAACTTAAGTGTCTATCACTGTTTTCTGATTCCAGCACTTTAACATGAAGTTTTTGAAGGATATGAAGTCTGAAACTTAAGTGTATATCACTGTTTTCTGATTTCAGCACTTTAACATGAAGTTTTTGAAGGGTATGAAGTCTGAAACTTAAGTGTCTATCAATGTTTTCTGATTCCAGCACTTTAACATGAAGTTTTTGAAGGGTATGAAGTCTGAAACGTAAGTGTCTATCACTGTTTTCTGATTCCAGCACTTTAACATGAAGTTTTTGAAGGGTATGGAGTCTGAAACTTAAGTGTCCATCACTGTTTTCTGATTCCAGCACTTTAACATGATGTTTTGAAGGGTATGAAGTCTGAAACTTAAGTGTCTATCACTGCTTTCTGATTCCAGCACTTTAACATGAAGTTTTTGAAGGGTATGAAGTCTGAAACTTAAGTGTCCATCACTGTTTTCTGATTCCAGCACTTTAACATGAAGTTTTTGAAGGGTAGAAAGTCTGAAACTTAAGTGTCTATCACTGTTTTCTGATTCCAGCACTTTAACATGAAGTTTTTGAAAGGTATGGAGACTGAAACTGAAGTGTCTATCACTGTTTTCTGATTCCAGCACTTTAACATGAAGTTTTTGAAGGGTATGAAGTCTGAAACTTAAGTGTCTACCACTGTTTTCTGATTCCAGCACTTTAACAAAGAGCTTTTGAAGGGTATGAAGTCTGACACTTAAGTGTCTATCACTGTTTTCTGATTCCAGCACTTTAACATGAAGTTTTGAAGGGTATGAAGTCTGAAACTTAAGTGTCTACCACTGTTTTCTGATTCCAGCACTTTAACATGAAGTTTTGAAGGGTATGAAGTCTGAAACTTAAGTGTCTATCACTGTTTTCTGATTCCAGCACTTTAACATGAAGTTTTTGAAGGGTATGAAGTCTGAAAATTAAGTGTCTATCACTGTTTTTTGATTCCAGCACTTTAACATGAAGTTTTTGAAGGGTATGAAGTCTGAAACTTAAGTGTCCATCACTGTTTTCTGATTCCAGCACTTTAACATGAAGTTTTTGAAGGGTATAAAGTCTGAGTCTATCACTGTTTTCTGATTCCAGCACTTTAACATGAAGTTTTTGAAGGGTATGGAGTCTGAAACTTAAGCATCTATCACTGTTTTCTGATTCCAGCACTTTAACATGAAGTTTTTGAAGGGTATGAAGTCTGAAACTTAAGTGTCTATCACTGTTTTCTGATTCCAGCACTTTAACATGAAGTTTTTGAAGGATATGAAGTCTGAAACTTAAGTGTATATCACTGTTTTCTGATTTCAGCACTTTAACATGAAGTTTTTGAAGGGTATGAAGTCTGAAACTTAAGTGTCTATCAATGTTTTCTGATTCCAGCACTTTAACATGAAGTTTTTGAAGGGTATGAAGTCTGAAACGTAAGTGTCTATCACTGTTTTCTGATTCCAGCACTTTCACATGAAGTTTTTGAAGGGTATGAAGTCTGAAACGTAAGTGTCTATCACTGTTTTCTGATTCCAGAACTTTAACATGAAGTTTTTGCAGGGTATGGAGTCTGAAACTTAAGTGTCCATCACTGTTTTCTGATTCCAGCACTTTAACATGATGTTTTGAAGGGTATGAAGTCTGAAACTTAAGTGTCTATCACTGCTTTCTGATTCCAGCACTTTAACATGAAGTTTTTGAAGGGTATGAAGTCTGAAACTTAAGTGTCCATCACTGTTTTCTGATTCCAGCACTTTAACATGAAGTTTTTGAAGGGTAGAAAGTCTGAAACTTAAGTGTCTATCACTGTTTTCTGATTCCAGCACTTTAACATGAAGTTTTTGAAGGGTATGGAGTCTGAAACTGAAGTGTCTATCACTGTTTTCTGATTCCAGCACTTTAACATGAAGTTTTTGAAGGGTGTGAAGTCTGAAACTTAAGTGTCTACCACTGTTTTCTGATTCCAGCACTTTAACATGAAGTTTTTGAAGGGTATGATGTCTGAAACTTAAGTGTCTATCACTGTTTTCTGATTCCAGCACTTTAACATGAAGTTTTTGAAGGGTATGAAGTCTGAAACTTAACTGTCTATCACTGTTTTCTGATTCCAGCACTTTAACATGAAGTTTTTGAAGGGTATGAAGTCTGAAACTTAAGTGTCTATCACTGGTTTCTGATTCCAGCACTTTAACATGACGTTTTTGAAGGGTATGAAGTCTGAAACTTAACTGTCTATCACTGTTTTCTGATTCCAGCACTTTAACATGAAGTTTTTGAAGGGTATGAAGTCTGAAACTTGTGTCTATCACTGTTTTCTGATTCCAGCACTTTAGCATGAAGTGTTTGAAGGGTATGAAGTCTGAAACTTAAGTGTCTATCACTGTTTTCTGATTCCAGCACTTTAACATGAAGTTTTTGAAGGGTATGAAGTCTGAAACTTAAGTGTCTATCATTGTTTTCTGATTCCAGCACTTTAACATGAAGTTTTTGAAGGGTATGCAGTCTGAAACTTAAGTGTCTATCACTGTTTTCTGATTCCAGCACTTTAACATGAAGTTTTTGAAGGGTGTGAAGTCTGAAACTTAACTGTCTATCACTGTTTTCGGATTACAGCACTTTAACATGAAGTTTTGAAGGGTATGAAGTCTGAAACTTGTGTCTATCACTGTTTTCTGATTCCAGCACTTTAACATGAAGTGTTTTAAGGGTATGAAGTCTGAAACTTAAGTGTCTATCACTGTTTTCTGATTTCAGCACTTTAACATGAAGTTTTGAAGGGTATGAAGTCTGAAACTTAAGTGTCTATCATTGTTTTCTGATTCCAGCACTTTAACATGAAGTTTTTGAAGGGTATGAAGTCTGAAACTTAAGTGTCTATCACTGTTTTCTGATTCCAGCAATTTAACATGACGTTTTTGAAGGGTATGAAGTCTGAAACGTAAGTGTCCATCACTGTTTTCTGATTCCAGCACATTAACATGAAGTTTTTGAAGGGTATGAAGTCTGAAACGTAAGTGTCTATCACTGTTTTCTGATTCCAGCACTTTAACATGAAGTTTTGAAGGGTATGAAGTCTGAAACTTAAGTGTCTATCATTGTTTTCTGATTCCAGCACTTTAACATGATGTTTTGAAGGGTATGAAGTCTGAAAATTAAGTGTCTATCACTGTTTTTTGATTCCAGCACTTTAACATGAAGTTTTTGAAGGGTATGAAGTCTGAAACTTAAGTGTCCATCACTGTTTTCTGATTCCAGCACTTTAACATGAAGTTTTGAAGGGTATAAAGTCTGAGTCTATCACTGTTTTCTGATTCCAGCACTTTAACATGAAGTTTTTGAAGGGTATGGAGTCTGAAACTTAAGCGTCTATCACTGTTTTCTGATTCCAGCACTTTAACATGAAGTTTTTGAAGGGTATGAAGTCTGAAACTTAAGTGTCTATCACTGTTTTCTGATTCCAGCACTTTAACATGAAGTTTTTGAAGGATATGAAGTCTGAAACTTAAGTGTATATCACTGTTTTCTGATTTCAGCACTTTAACATGAAGTTTTTGAAGGGTATGAAGTCTGAAACTTAAGTGTCTAGCAATGTTTTCTGATTCCAGCACTTTAACATGAAGTTTTTGAAGGGTATGAAGTCTGAAACGTAAGTGTCTATCACTGTTTTCTGATTCCAGCACTTTCACATGAAGTTTTTGAAGGGTATGAAGTCTGAAACGTAAGTGTCTATCACTGTTTTCTGATTCCAGCACTTTAACATGAAGTTTTTGAAGGGTATGGAGTCTGAAACTTAAGTGTCCATCACTGTTTTCTGATTCCAGCACTTTAACATGATGTTTTGAAGGGTATGAAGTCTGAAACTTAAGTGTCTATCACTGCTTTCTGATTCCAGCACTTTAACATGAAGTTTTTGAAGGGTATGAAGTCTGAAACTTAAGTGTCCATCACTGTTTTCTGATTCCAGCACTTTAACATGAAGTTTTTGAAGGGTAGAAAGTCTGAAACTTAAGTGTCTATCACTGTTTTCTGATTCCAGCACTTTAACATGAAGTTTTTGAAGGGTATGGAGTCTGAAACTGAAGTGTCTATCACTGTTTTCTGATTCCAGCACTTTAACATGAAGTTTTTGAAGGGTATGAAGTCTGAAACTTAAGTGTCTATCACTGTTTTCTGATTCCAGCACTTTAACATGAAGTTTTTGAAGGATATGAAGTCTGAAACTTAAGTGTATATCACTGTTTTCTGATTTCAGCACTTTAACATGAAGTTTTTGAAGGGTATGAAGTCTGAAACTTAAGTGTCTATCAATGTTTTCTGATTCCAGCACTTTAACATGAAGTTTTGAAGGGTATGAAGTCTGAAACGTAAGTGTCTATCACTGTTTTCTGATTCCAGCACTTTAACATGAAGTTTTTGAAGGGTATGGAGTCTGAAACTTAAGTGTCCATCACTGTTTTCTGATTCCAGCACTTTAACATGATGTTTTGAAGGGTATGAAGTCTGAAACTTAAGTGTCTATCACTGCTTTCTGATTCCAGCACTTTAACATGAAGTTTTTGAAGGGTATGAAGTCTGAAACTTAAGTGTCCATCACTGTTTTCTGATTCCAGCACTTTAACATGAAGTTTTTGAAGGGTAGAAAGTCTGAAACTTAAGTGTCTATCACTGTTTTCTGATTCCAGCACTTTAACATGAAGTTTTTGAAAGGTATGGAGACTGAAACTGAAGTGTCTATCACTGTTTTCTGATTCCAGCACTTTAACATGAAGTTTTTGAAGGGTATGAAGTCTGAAACTTAAGTGTCTACCACTGTTTTCTGATTCCAGCACTTTAACATGAAGTTTTTGAAGGGTATGAAGTCTGACACTTAAGTGTCTATCACTGTTTTCTGATTCCAGCACTTTAACATGAAGTTTTTGAAGGGTATGAAGTCTGAAACTTAAGTGTCTACCACTGTTTTCTGATTCCAGCACTTTAACATGAAGTTTTTGAAGGGTATGAAGTCTGAAACTTAAGTGTCTATCACTGTTTTCTGATTCCAGCACTTTAACATGAAGTTTTTGAAGGGTATGAAGTCTGAAAATTAAGTGTCTATCACTGTTTTTTGATTCCAGCACTTTAACATGAAGTTTTTGAAGGGTATGAAGTCTGAAACTTAAGTGTCCATCACTGTTTTCTGATTCCAGCACTTTAACATGAAGTTTTTGAAGGGTATAAAGTCTGAGTCTATCACTGTTTTCTGATTCCAGCACTTTAACATGAAGTTTTTGAAGGGTATGGAGTCTGAAACTTAAGCATCTATCACTGTTTTCTGATTCCAGCACTTTAACATGAAGTTTTTGAAGGGTATGAAGTCTGAAACTTAAGTGTCTATCACTGTTTTCTGATTCCAGCACTTTAACATGAAGTTTTTGAAGGATATGAAGTCTGAAACTTAAGTGTATATCACTGTTTTCTGATTTCAGCACTTTAACATGAAGTTTTTGAAGGGTATGAAGTCTGAAACTTAAGTGTCTATCAATGTTTTCTGATTCCAGCACTTTAACATGAAGTTTTTGAAGGGTATGAAGTCTGAAACGTAAGTGTCTATCACTGTTTTCTGATTCCAGCACTTTCACATGAAGTTTTTGAAGGGTATGAAGTCTGAAACGTAAGTGTCTATCACTGTTTTCTGATTCCAGAACTTTAACATGAAGTTTTTGCAGGGTATGGAGTCTGAAACTTAAGTGTCCATCACTGTTTTCTGATTCCAGCACTTTAACATGATGGTTTGAAGGGTATGAAGTCTGAAACTTAAGTGTCTATCACTGCTTTCTGATTCCAGCACTTTAACATGAAGTTTTTGAAGGGTATGAAGTCTGAAACTTAAGTGTCCATCACTGTTTTCTGATTCCAGCACTTTAACATGAAGTTTTTGAAGGGTAGAAAGTCTGAAACTTAAGTGTCTATCACTGTTTTCTGATTCCAGCACTTTAACATGAAGTTTTTGAAGGGTATGGAGTCTGAAACTGAAGTGTCTATCACTGTTTTCTGATTCCAGCACTTTAACATGAAGTTTTTGAAGGGTGTGAAGTCTGAAACTTAAGTGTCTACCACTGTTTTCTGATTCCAGCACTTTAACATGAAGTTTTGAAGGGTATGATGTCTGAAACTTAAGTGTCTATCACTGTTTTCTGATTCCAGCACTTTAACATGAAGTTTTTGAAGGGTATGAAGTCTGAAACTTAACTGTCTATCACTGTTTTCTGATTCCAGCACTTTAACATGAAGTTTTTGAAGGGTATGAAGTCTGAAACTTAAGTGTCTATCACTGGTTTCTGATTCCAGCACTTTAACATGACGTTTTTGAAGGGTATGAAGTCTGAAACTTAAGTGTCTATCACTGGTTTCTGATTCCAGCACTTTAACATGACGTTTTTGAAGGGTATCAAGTCTGAAACTTAATTGTCTATCACTGATTTCTGATTCCAGAACTTCAACATGAAGTTTTTGAAGGGTATGAAGTCTGAAACTTAAGTGTCTATCACTGTTTTCTGATTCCAGCACTTTAACATAAAGTTTTTGAAGGGTATGAAGTCTGAAACTTAAGTGTCTATCATTGTTTTCTGATTCCAGCACTTTAACATGAAGTTTTTGACGGGTATGAAGTCTGAAACGTAAGTGTCTATCACTGTTTTCTGATTCCAGCACTTTAACATGAAGTTTTTGAAGGGTATGAAGTCTGAAACTTAAGTGTCTATCACTGTTTTCTGATTCCAGTACTTTAACATGAAGTTTTTGAAGGGTATGAAGTCTGAAAATTAAGTGTCTATCACTGTTTTCTGATTCCAGCACTTTAACATGATGTTTTGAAGGGTATGAAGTCTGAAACTTAAGTGTCTATCACTGTTTTCTGATTCCAGCACTTTAACATGAAGTTTTTGAAGGGTATGAAGTCTGAAACTTAAGTGTCTATCACTGTTTTCTGATTCCAGCACTTTAACATGAAGTTTTTGAAGGGTATAAAGTCTGAAACTTAAGTGTCTATCACTGTTTTCTGATTCCAGCACTTTAACATGAAGTTTTTGAAGGGTATGGAGTCTGAAACGTAAGTGTCTATCACTGTTTTCTGATTCCAGCACTTTAACATGAAGTTTTTGAAGGGTATGAAGTCTGAAACTTAAGTGTCTATCACTGTTTTCTGATTCTAGCACTTTAACATGAAGGTTTTGAAGGGTATGAAGTCTGAAACTTAAGTGTCTATCACTGTTTCCTGATTCCAGCACTTTAACATGAAGTTTTTGAAGGGTATGAAGTCTGAAACTTAAGTGTCTATCACTGTTTTCTGATTCCAGCACTTTAACATAAAGTTTTTGAAGGGTATTAAGTCTGAAACTTAAGTGGCTATCACTGTTTTCTGATTCCAGCACTCAATAACTTATTAGTGAGCTGCAAGATAAAAATGATCTGTAGGGAAAAGATTAAAATATATGGTAAAACTTTGATCAAATTGTGAAGTCTGTACATTTGAAACGTTGGATGGAGGGGGGAGTGGAGAGAAAAGGGAAAGAAGTACTGAATAACAGAATATTATTTCATTTTCTATCGACTTGTTTGACACAATGATCATATCAGTAATTAGAATCTTGATGCCACATATCAACAAACTGATTTCTCTTGCTTCTGCTGTAACTAAGCATAGTTCACAGACATGTACTGTATACAAATGAATAATATATTTATTTTTGTACCATAAAATGTGCTAATCACCTGCTTGTTTTGTTACCTTTTTTTGTAGCATACCTGCAAACCAAGTGGCCACTTTTTTATTTTTTTGGTAAATTTGTCAATTTTTTTTAAATTTGAAATTTTCATTTATTATACTTTGTGAGGTTGGGGTGACAACCCAAAATGAGGTATACAAGAAGGTATATAATTCCAAAACCTTTACCTATACTCCCTTTTACAAAGTCAATTCTATGGAAATTGACATATGTCATTCAGTTACTTATTGTGTATGTTATCATCTGTAAAATACACACTGACCATATTATATGATATGGAATTTAGTGTGTACAATAATATGTATAGTTGAACTGTCATAAATTTGATGATAATAATACAAGCTAGTTTAAAGAATTTAAACTCATTTTTAAGCATTTTTATAATTTAATGTGAATCAGCTATATGCAAGTTTGGTATTTTGGATTTTTTTTAATTATACATGCAACTTACTAAATGATCAATACTGATTTTAGGTAAGAAAGAAGTGACTGTGAATGTATATAATTCAATTCTCATTATTTATGCACATTTATTCCACCTCATCTGATTAATAATGAATGACAACATATACAAGATAAATATCTGTTTATTGAATTAGCAACCTGTTTGCCCTTAGTACATAATTATTGCCTTGTTTTCCATAATATTTGAATAGATTGTTATTCAGACTAACCAGATATGATTATATTTAAAAATATTATTGAACCATAAAGAGAATATAGAAGCCACATAACAGTACATTATTTTATATATTATAATCATTATTAATACAAATTTGTAAATAATTACAATCTATTCTGATTAATATTCATGTTATCATTATCTCACAAACTTAATTTGTTATAACTTGGGAGTTTCACATAATATATTTCATACTAGGTGGTCTATCACTTAATAAGACTTGTTAAATCATATTGTGTAAAGTAGGTAATTCTTGGTATGTCAAGTATTTAGATTGTTATATAATTGTTTTCTTTATAAAATATTCTCCATATAATAGTTTATATTTATGGAGCTCAGACGATTCAGATCATCCAAGTTTTGTTGTTGTGTCTTTTGGCTTTTCTTGGTTAGGGGTCTCCACAGTGGAACTCCGGTCCGCTAATGATTGGTACTTGATTTTTACATGCCGAGTTACCAGCCCTGACGCACAACCTTCAACGAAGGTACGCCCATTCATGCATGTCTCCACGCAGAAGACGGTCTAGCTGAGAATTGAACCGGACAGCGTCTTACTGTGAGGCGACACCGCTACCGCAGCACCACAACCGCAGTTCATAGCTCATCCAAGTAATGAGGGATAATCCAAAAGACGTATGTTTATCTGTTGGATTAGGAATGAGTTTCATTCCAGGTTTAGAATTTTTTTTTTTCTTTTTATTGTTGTTTTTTTTTAATTACATTATCATTTAAATCTAAATCTGTTTCTTTTAAGCCTGGTTTAATCTTTATTCTACTTGATTATATAACTAAAATAAAATGGCCTTTAACACCTACAAAACTACAAATTATTAAGAAATTGTTATCAGAGTGAAACTACCTACTCGCAATAAATATCAACAATGAAAAATATTTTAGCAGCAAATCGATATGAACCTAACATTATTATCTTTACATACTAAAAGTGTAAATAATCCAAATAAAAGATCTAATCTACTTAGATATTTAATATTAAATAAAGCACAAGTAGTTTTCCTTCAAGAAACACACTTTAAAACAAATGATAGATATACATGGAACCCCAATGGAAATATGACATTAGCTCAATCTTTTTATAAGTCAAAGACTAGAGGAGCTACAATTTCATGGAAAAAATATTGTTAGCCCTGAAGTTATTTCCAAATATGTATATATATATATATATATATATATATATATATATATATATATATATATATATGTGTATATATACATATATATATATATATATATATATATATATATATATATATATATGTATAGACAAAGATGGTCTTACAGCTCTTATTATAGTTAAATTTAATAACACAATATGGACATTAGTAAATCTGTATTGGTCCCCAGGTTTTGAAATAAGTATTGTTAAAAACACTTAGATCTCATTACTAATAACTATAAAGGTAACTTAATAATAGGAGGAGATTTTAACTGTATCTTAGATACTTCAGAGACTACTAATAAGAGACATTTTCATCTATCCACCGCAGCAAAAACTTAAAAAAAGGACTGCATCATTTCATTTATTAGATACGTTTAAATTAAAAGATGCTAACTCATTGTTTTCACATCAAGACTATAGATTTAGCACTCAAACACGAATAGACAAGTTTCTCATGATCTACATTCAAATATTTCTACTTTCTCAATAATCCCTTGTCCACTTTCGGATCATAACTGCCTGGTTTTGAAATTTCAAATTGAATTTAAACTGTTAACTTTTTAATCTAGAATACCATCATATATTACAAAAATTAAAGAATTTAAACCTTGTTTTTTGTCAGAATTAAGAGTTTTTACTTGATATTAGGTATACCACAGAAATTAATATAGGCATGATATGGGATTCACTAAAAGCCTATATATTTGGCAAAACCCTTAGCTGGTATAAAAATAAAGAGAATGGGATTCTGAATTACAAAAATTACAATCTCAAATTGTGTTATTGAAAGCTGGGAATGTTCCACATTCTTCAGAAATTAAAAAGAAAATAGTTGAATTAAATAAGAAGCATAATGATCTGAATTCACAAAACGAATTTAGAGAGACTAAAAGTAAATTCTTTGGCCACTTCACCTAAATATTTACATAATTCATCTACCAGAATTAAAATTCAATTGAAAACTAATAATATCATTAATATACAACATGAAGGGCTGGGAAAAAAAGTCTCGGATGCAGGAGATTTTCTAAACACATTCAGACATCATTATATTGAACATTTTAAAACTGGATAATCATCTACTGATCATCTGAATCTGGAAGCAAGTTCTACTAATCTAAGAAAAATATCTGAAGAACTAAAGTTAGATCTACAAAGACCAATTATGTATAAAGAAATAATTGATAAGATAAAAGAAAGCAAATCTAACAACGCCCCAGGTTCAGATGGTATAATTAAAGAATTATACAAACTTTTTCACATATCCATAACTACCCTTTTACATATTAGAAGTTCAAACACAAGCAATACTTCCTTCTTGGAGATATTCTCTAATCACCCCAATTCTAAAAGAAAATAAAGACCCTGATCTGTGATCTTCATATAGTAATCTCAAAACTCTGGACCCCACCCAGTTTGGGTTTGTAAAAGGCAAATCATGTCTCCTAAACCTGATAGACTTCTTTGAAGCAGTCACCAAAGCCATTGACAAGGGTAAGGTGGTTCACACAGCCTATCTAGATCTTGCCAAGGCTTTCAACAGCATTCCCCCACTCTGGAATTATAGATAAACTCATTAAACTACTTATAAATCCCTATGTCACAAGATGGATTGCCAACTTGCACACTGACAGAACCCACATTGTGAAAGTAGCAGACTCCAAATCCGACTTCAGACCAGTGACTAGTGGAGTACCACAGGGTTCAGTCCTGGGTCCTCTCACTGTTTGGTATCTACTTCTCTGAAGTACAGGCTAACATAGAAGGTCTTTGGCTAATGAAGTTCGCAGATGACTGCAAACTAGGAGCCATAATCGAAACTCCTAACGATGTGGACATCCTACAAAAGGGCCTCACTGAGACAGATGCCTGGTGTCAAAGCCATGGCCTCAAGCTCAATGCCAAAAAGTGCATTGTCATCCCCTTTGGCAAAAACTCTGTACCCATGAACTACAACATAGGCAGTAGTATTCTTAACATGGAAAGTGTGATAAGAGACCTTGGGACACAGGTGGACAGTAGTCTCTCCTTTGATAATCACATCACCACAGTAGTCAGGAAATCCTTCTACATGGCACACCTCATCACAAAAGGTTTCTCATCCAGAAAAAAAGAGGTAATTGTTCCCCTCTACTCATCACTCATTAAACCCATTATAAAGTACAACGCCCCTTTTGGTATGTACCTCACAAGACATCTGCAACAACTATAAAGGCCGCAGAAATACCTCACAAAGAGGATTACTGGCCTTAAACAGATGCCCTATGCAGACCGTCTCAAAAAACTCCAGCTTTACTCCATCGCATATCGCCTACTCACAGGTGATCTCTGCCTAACATACAAAGCTATGTCAAACCCAGATCTGTTGGACATGCTCCACTTAAAGAAATCCCAATCCCTTTGTGCTGCACGTGCTAGGGACCTAAACCTTGTCACCACAATAAACAGAACATGCTGGAGGGATAGATTCCTGTCCCAGAGACTTCCCATACTCTGGAATAAACTACCTATCTATATCAAACAAAGCTCCTCATTAGCACTCTTCAAGAAAAATCTTGATGATTGGATGGGATAGAAGGAAATTCACCCCGGGATCACCTCTGTGGCTCTGCTTGACAGTAGCACAGGAAAATAATTTTCTTGGGTGGCAAAAGCCAGGGTACTTTTTGGCTGGGCTTGTATAGGCCCTAAGGCCAATAGCCTAGTACCTACCTATGAACCTATGAACAAGCAAACAAGAATCATATCATAGGCAAACAAGTTCTGACTTTTAAATTACCTAGGAATCATCTTATGCAAAGATTTCAATGAGTTAATATCAGTAAATTGCAGTAAAACCATTAATAAAATTAAAACTACTGTGGAAAAATGGAATACAATATTTTTGACCTTTGAAGATAGACTAAAGTTAATAAAAATGGTGCTACTTCCTAAAATCTTATATGTAGCAATAGCTATTGAATTGTATCCTGAGAGACATCTCCTTAAAGAAATAAACTCAGTTGTATTAACATTTTATGGTTTCCTAAAATAGATAGAGTGGCTTACACACATCACATAAGGCCATGGGAACAAGGAGGACTAAATTTCCCTGACATCGAGTCATATATAAAGGCATCCATATTTAAAACTGTCATGGAGTGGATAAATCCCAACTATTCTGCCAAGCGAAAATACTACACACTATTATACTATCAAATGAAAATACTTCATTAAAAAAATGTTCAATAACGAACAAAGTTAATAAATTATGGTATCTGCTAAGTGTCAATATGCAATATAAAATAACTAAACCAACTAAATTAAACTTCATTAATTTTCTTTTCAACACCTTTAGGAATTTTTTTAATATAAATTTGGATTTAAAATTGTGGTTTGATCTTTTAATCCCATTTATTAGCACAAAAGATTATCCTCATAAAATATATAGAGAAACGTTCAATTCTTGGGAGCACAAAAACTTTATTTGTTGGATACAATGCATTAAAGAGCTACAGGTTTTGGATATACAAATGATAAAATCACTTTATGAAATACTATCTCAAGACTGGTTAACTCTACAGAGCATTTTAATATATTCTCATGATTTATGTAGGGTAATTAATAACTCTTCCATTAAAAAAACTCCACAATTCATAAATTACTTATATGGAACTATATATAACAATTGCAACATGAAGAATAGTATTTCATATCTATATAAAGAGACGATAACTTACAAAACAACTCCCAAATTATCCTTCTGGAAGCATATCACTAAGGTCATTAAGTACATCTATCACCAGAATTCAAAGCAAATGTTTTACATTTAATTCACAATATTGGAAAATTTTCAATTGGAAATCTTTCATAGAACATTCTTATCACTGGATAGGGTTGGTAGGATTAGTTCTTCCAGAAATGGATTATATTGGGAGATATGAACAGGTGTCTGAAGCTGACTGGAGTCATATTTTTATGATTGTAGTAACATTAAACCTTACTGGAATTTCATAAATAATTTTCTTAAAGCCTTATTTAATGAATCGTGCTTTATCGAAAACTTTGGTTTTACTGAATGTAAATGAAGGTCCTTACTTGAGCAAAACAAGCTTGTATCTACTCTGGACAATATTAGCGATTTCCAGGAAATGAATAACTAGAAGATGGAACTCAAGAACAGCACCTACCTTGGAAGACTTTTTAACTTTATTGGAAAGTTCAGTATTGATGGAAATTAAAATTAAAGAATTTAGGATTTACCCTAGGCCATTGGTAAAAAACCCTTGGAGAAAAATCTTGTCATTAATAGAAACTCTACAACTACCACCAGATTCACTTTGATAATTGTATACTTCTTTATTAGCACAGTCTTTATGATGTATTTGATTTCACCATCAATGTCAGGCTACTTGTAAATATTGTACATAGTTGTTTAGGTGTTATACTT
This sequence comes from Protopterus annectens, assembly GCF_019279795.1. Classification (NCBI taxonomy): domain Eukaryota; kingdom Metazoa; phylum Chordata; order Ceratodontiformes; family Protopteridae; genus Protopterus; species Protopterus annectens. Next base: position 1,173,600,978 of record NC_056737.1, on the reverse strand, counting down.
AATATTTAATGCAAGTTTGAATATGTTTTGAAAATAAAAATTATATAAGTAAAAAAAAAGATTCTATAATCACACATTTATCTAACCATGTGACTCAAAAACAAACTGAGTATCTTCCCAATATTTAAAGTTTTTTTTTCACACTTAAAAATATATGATTGCAATGTTTTCAAAATTTTATTCCATTTCCAGCATACACCTTCATTAGTTTTAAACATCTTGCTGGTTTTATGTGGAGTAATATAACATAATGTAATGTATACTCTGTGGAGATATTTCCAAATAAAGATTTTTCCAGAGGAACTGGATGTTGTTTGACTTCCAGATTTTAAAACTTAGTCTTTGATATCATTGATGTTAGTATCTTTTAAGTTGAGAAAATTTAATAAAATCCCAATATTTTCTGCTGGGTTTTAGATTTTAAGTTCTAAATTTAACCTGTACAAGCAAAGCTTACATTTTGCATACACTGTTTGTGAAATTTTACTGTGCTTTTATTCATAGCAAGGTAAGTAAGTAATATGATTTTAGGGGATACATGATGCATCAGGATTGAAGATAAGTAATAATGTACCAAAGATATATGTGATTTTATGATGTACTGTGATTGGAGATAAATAAAAATGTCTGGACTGTACATCAGGCATATATTTTCATTGCATATTTTTTCTTTTGTCTACCATTAGGAAATATTGATTAATATACTGTTATCATAACAGCATACAATCATAAAGGGGCATGGTAAATATCAGATATGGAGTGTATACAGTTATATTTACCACCACTCTATGCATGTCATTAATATATTCATCTCTACTCCCCAGATTGTATTATGAAGAAAAAACTGAAGACATGGTATGACAATTTCTTGACTAACAGTCCAGCGTTTCCAAGTTACATGTCTACTCCTGTAACTCTGAATGACATGTATCTAGGTACATGCCATATAAATCAGAAAACAAAGAAAACTGTTACCAAAATCACAAAGAAGTTTGGAGAAGTGGTCTGGAGCCAATGAAGAAGCTATGCACAGATGGGACAGAAATGATGTCCGAGTAGGTCCTTAATAAAAGATACATCATGGTCAGTATTGATTCTGGTACAGACAAACAAAAATGTCTTTGGCCAGTAGAAGGCAATCAGTCTCCATCTAACACATGGGTGCCTACACATCAACCTCTGAATCAAATGAGCTCTGACACTGGGCAATAAATATGGCAATTAGAAAAAATTCTGGAAGGTCTCAGACAGTAGCATGGTCCCCATGTGTAAGCATTATTTTGCTTATTTTGACTTACAATTGTGAACCAATCATTATATTTGAATTTATATTTCATCATTTAGCTCTAGAAAAGTTTTTTTTCTTTTTCTTTATTTTATTTTATTTTATTTTTGGAATGAGGAAATAAAGTAAATACATATGCATTTCCAGTTGCAAATAATGACGATTCAAGAGGCCTATGTGTAAACTACATACCACAACGTTCTAGCTATTGATATAGTAGATTATTGTCTGTGAGTTAATTACAATCCCTCAAGATTCTTAAGGGGGGAGGAGGTCACATTTATTGGCTCAACACTGACCTTTTGGATGATCATATCAGACAAAAATGAAATATTCCTGCTCGACTTAAAGGAAATTATTTTGTTAACCGTTACTGCTGCATGTATAAATGTATAAAAACTAGCTTCTACAATGACATCTTTTTCTGGGTCTCAAACCAGAGATTCACAGATCTAAATGTGTGAAGATCTATAATTATGTAGCATCGTGCAGAAAGTCCACACAGATCTTGAAATCACTTCAGCAAACTTGATATTTTGCGATCATATTAATTTCCATGTGTGGGATATTGTCAGTTCATGATAACAGGCGCAGCTGCTAAAGGGGAAATACACTTGTAGAGAAACATTTGAAGAGCCTGGAGGTTTTACAGCACTAGTTATCTAGTTAAATAATCCCGAGGAAAGGAATGATGCAGCCAAGTATCATCAGCATAGCAACGGTATTAAAGACCCCTACCTTTATGATATTGTAGCATGTGTATTGTGAATACATTAATGTAAACACTGTCTGCATCAATTCCAGTATATAACTTATACACGCATATATATATATATATATCTATACATGTATAGATATATATATATATATATATATATATATATATATATATATATATATATATACAAATTATATCCTGGAATTAATACAGACAGAGTTTATAGCCATCTATAAAACAGGGAATATAGCCAAAAAGTAATAAAAGAAAGTGATATTTATTTATTTGACATTTGTTGACCAAATGAGTCTGACTGGGCAATAGCCCTTTTTCAGCAGAGACCCAAGGACAAAAGCTCCAATAGAAAAACAGAAACAAATGTAAACAACAAGTGTTAATAGCAATGGTAAAAAAATATACAGATGAGAAGAATGTATCCAAGCTAAGCAGTGCATAGTACAAAAACTTATCAGAGAAAGCATACAAATATCATCATTCAAAAACAATGTGCAGTATATACAAGCATAATTGACTATGGTCAATTTTGTACATAGTAGTAGAGAAAAATATCATAGGTGGTCACATAATATGGCGATAGCGCCCACAACCTTCCTGGACATGAGCACTATAATGACACAGTGGTGTAGTGGTTTACATTGTTGCCTCACAGCAAGAGGTTCTCTGGTTCGATTCTCAGCTAGGGTGCCTTCTGTGTGGAGTTTGTATGTACTCCCTGCATTTGTTGGGTTTCCTCTGCGTAAAGACATGTGTCTGGAGTATTTCTCTCTGGGCCTCAGCTGAAAATTGGCATGTACCAAGTTGGAATTTCCCGGTAAACAAACATTAAATAAATAAAAATAAATAAAATCAGTAAATACGATCCTGGGTATTGACTAGACTATGTATGGTATTACATTGGGATGAAAAGGCTAGGCTTGAAATGACCTTCGGGTCAATAGCCTAGTTACTTCTTATGATTCTGTCAACAAAGGATCATATATAGTTAAATAAGGTCATTGCATAGAGCTGTAGAAAGAATCTAAGTATGTTATGAATTACAAAAAAAGGATTCAACAGCATCCCACATTTATGGATAATGGAATACTTACAGAAGTATGAGATACAACTTCCACTGACCAATTACATCACAGCGACCATGAAATAGTGGCAAAGCAATGTGCAGCTAAGCTATGACAAAGAACAGATTATTACACCAGGGATAAAAATTCAAGGAAGAATATTTTAGGGTGATTCTTTGTTACTACTGCTGTCTAGTCTTGCCTTTCACTCATTAAGCTGCTGATTTAATGGACTAATAATCTACAGTTACAGCTTAACTCCTAGAATTCAGCCTTGTTTAAAAAATCTCATCTACTTTTTGGGGTAATTTAAAACTGTATATCTCATCAGATGAGGATCAGAAAGCAAAACACAAATGTTTAAAACATTCTCAGATGATTTAAGAAAGATGTTTGGTCTTGATAAATATGCAAAAACAACATTTATAACAGGAAATGTGCAGTACCAAGAAAAGGTCAGTCTGGGTCAGGAATGTGATATAAAGGATTTGAACAGCAGTGTGTTTATAGATGTTTTAGGAAAAGATGAAGGATCAGTGAGAAAACAAGAACAAATGAAAATAAAGCTTGGTAAAGAGTACTTCATAAGGGTTAAACTAATACTGAAACCTGCCTGACGTACAGGAATGAAGTCCAAGCTGTCAATCAGTTTGCTCTTCCTGTTCTAACTTACAGCTTTGGTGTCATTCAATGGCTCCCAAACAGCACAAAATCAGCTGGGCAAGAAAAAAGAAAACCGGGTTCCTGCTTATTAAATGATGTACAAGAAAACGACATTTCAAGGTTATTAATACAACAGTGTGAAGAAGTTATGAGCTCCCTTGAAAGTGACTATGTGTGTATGTCTGCAGTCATGAAACTGCATACATGTTGGCTGACCTTATCCACTGCAAATGTCGTTAATGTTCTAAAGCTGTAAGAGAAGAAGTTGAAAATGAAATATGTGCTTAGTTTAACAGAAGCATTTTAGAAAGGTGCGCAAATGAAAATCAAACCAGAAGTCGATGAGGACTCAGACAAAGTTTAAAATGAAATATGTGCTTAGTTTAACAGAAGCATTTTAGAAAGGCGTGGAAATGAAAATCAAACCAGAAGTCGATGAGGACTCAGACGAAGTTTAAAATGAAATACGTGCTTAGTTTAACAGAAGCATTTTAGAAAGGTGTGCAAATGAAAATCAAACCAGAAGTCGATGAGGACTCAGACAGTGACTATGAGTGTAAAAACAAAAAGGAATATACAGAAAAGTAAAGAATAGGACCAGAAGAGAAGGAAACAAATCTGAAAAGGCCACATGTATCGTGGCAAATACAGAAAACTCCTAGTATGTTACATCTAACATTTGACACAAGATTGAGCAGAAGTGATTTTAAACCAAAAGATGATAGGCCCTAGATGGTAATACATCTTTTGAACACGAGAGAAAAAAACAAGTTCTGTAAAATACAACTGGAAACAGTCACACACCTCGTTGCACTCATGGCTAAGGGTTTGTATTCTGAAAGGAACAATAGCCTGTCAAAACTGCTGCACTGAGGGCAGTGCATACACCACAATCTGGATCGCACTGAGAAATATTGGAAGCATAAACCACAAGGCATTATCAGCAGTTATAAAGTGCTGATCACATGGGATCACCCAATACCAGCAAGTATGAAAACAGACGGAAGAAGACTAGATAATGTTGTCCAAGAAAATAGACAAAAGTTGCGTTAATCACTGAAATAGCCACACCCAGTGATTACAGTGCATTATGTACTGAGCGACCCAGAGTTAAAAAGCACCAGGATTTGCAAGCATGATCTAGATCAAATGTGGAAGAAGGAGACCCATACCGTTCCAATGGTATTAGGAGCAACAAAAGTAATAAAAATAATTTTAAGTATACTTATGTAACCAGTACATGTGCTTCCTTATGAACTACAAAAGAAAGCAATTCTGTGTACTTTGCAGGTGCTAAAAAGTGCTATCTTGCAGATATTAAAGACCAAAGCAATACTAATTTTGCAAACTGTAATTGTACCCTGACTCAGGAATGAGTTCCATTCTCATCTCAGTATTAAAACCTGAAAACATTTGAACAAAATTAAATAAAATGAATGAAAAATGAGCAATGCTCAGGTTTTGTGGTACTCACTCTATATTTCAGCAGACATCTTCCAGACAAAAAAAAAACACTCATGGCAGTAGTCTGACAGGTAACAGGTAAACACCCTGGCACTGCAGAAGAACTGTCGCAATATGCAGGTAACCAGGTGATCAGAATATCATGATTCAGAGTCAAATGTATGAAGACATGAATACTAAGTTCTATGGTTTGGAAGTTATGGTTTTAAGAGATCTGATATTTAGTTATAGGTTTAAGAGATCTGATATTTATATATGGTTTTAAGAGATCTGATATTTAGTTATGGGTTTAAGAGAGTTGATATTTAGTTATGGTTTTAAGAGATCTGATATTTATTTTTTTAGTGCGTGCGACTTGGCAGGATGGTTGAGTGGACCACAGACAGAATTTCACATAAGACGAGATTTAATAGAAGAGCGTGAACTTGGTTCCTATGTTGTTTGTATTACAACACCATGTTCCTTTACCATGGGTGCCATAGAGAGAGAAGTGAAGTTATTTTGCTCTTAGTGAATTTTAGAACTCCAGCATATTTTATCGTATGCAAATCATGTTTGCTGGTTAAGAGCACAAGGTGAGGTTTATTTTTAGCAAATCAGATTAGGTTTGAGAGCTGCAGGGTCATCAGTGGAATATTTAAAAAAAAAACAGTGTGTGAGGAAAAGAAACTAGGTCAGATTTTTGGGAATAGTTTTCATTAATAGGACACCTCTGTCAGTGATTTCATAGGTTCATAGATAGGTACTAGGCTATTGGCCCCAGGCCCTATATAAACCTAGCCAAAAAGGTACCCTGGCTTTTGCCATCCAAGAAAATTATTTTCCTGTGCCCCTGTTGAGCAGAGCCACAGAGGTGATCCCCGGGGTGAATTTCCTATTTCCCATCCAGTCATCAAGATTTTTATTGAATAGTGCTAATGAGGAGCTTTGTTTGATATAGATAGGTAGTTTGTTCCAGAGTATGGGAAGTCTCTGGGACAGGAATCTATCCTTCCAGCATGTTCTGTTTATTGTATTGACAAGGTTTAGATTCCTAGAGCATGTAGCTTAGAGGGATTGGGATTTGTTTAAGTGGAGCATGCCCAACAGCTCTGGGTTTGACACAGCTTTGTATGTTAGGCAGAGATCGCCTCTGAGTAGGTGATATGCGATGGAGTAAAGCTGGAGTTTTTTGAGACGGTTTACATAGGGCATCTGTTTGAGGCTGGTAACTCTCTTTGTGAGGTATTTCTGTGGCCTTTCCACTTGTTGTATATGTCTTGTGAGGTACATACCAAAAGGGATGTTGTACTCTATAATGGGTCTAATGAGTGATGAGTAGAGGGGAACAATGACCTCTTTTTTCCTAGATGAGAAACCTTTTGTGATGAGGTGTGTCATGTAGAAGGATTTCCTGACTACTGTGGTGATGTGATTATCAAAGGAGAGACTACTGTCCATCTGTGTCTCAAGGTCTCTTATCACACTTTTGGTGTTAAGTAGACTACCATCTATGTGGTAGCTCATGGGTACACAGTTTTTATCAAAGGGGATGACAATGCACTTTTTGGCACTGAGCTTGAGGCCATGGCTTTGACACCAGGCATCTGTCTCCGTGAGGCCCTTATGTAGGATGTTCACATCATTAGGAGTTTTGATTATGGCTCCTACTTTGCAGTCATCTGTGAACTTCATTATCCAAAGACCTTCTGTTTTAGACTGTACTTCAGAAAAGTTGATACCAAACAGGAGAGGACCCAGGACTGAACCCTGTGGTACTCCACTTGTCACTGGTCTGAAGTTGAATTTGGAGTCTGCTACTGTACTGCATAATTGGGATTGTATCCAACTACACCTTACACTGAGGTGTGGGTTCTATCAGTGAGCCAGTTGGCAACCCATCTTGTGGCATAGGGATTTATACCTAGTTTAGTGAGTTTATCTATACTTCCAGAGTGGGGGATGGTGTCAAAAGCCTTGGCGAGATCTAGATAGGCTGTGTGAACCACCTTACTCTCATCTACGGCTTTGGTGACTGCTTCAAAGAAGTCTATCAGGTTTAGGAACATGATCTGCCTTTTACAAACCTGAACTGAGTGGGGTCTAGAGTTCGGAGATTACCAGTGTCTTTGTGTATAAGATCCATGATGATACATTCCATGGCCTTGCAGACCAGGGTTGTTAGGCTAATGGGGTGGTAGTTCCCGGGGTCCGTTGTGGCTCTCCCTTTGTGGAGTGGGATAACTGTTGCTGTGCGCCACTCAGTGGGCACAAAGCCTAAGGTGAGGCTACGACTGAACATGGTGCTTAGGTGGGGTGTCAGTTCATTCTGCAGTTCAAGTAGAATGCAGCCTGGGATGTTGTCAAGACCCATGGATGCTGTGTTCTTGGCTTTGGAGAGTGTGTTTTTTACCTGTTCAGCCGTGATTACAGGAACTTTGCATTCTTCCGGTACAGAGATGGGCCCTTTAGGAGATGAGAGGGGGGTAAAGTTAGCACTGAACCTATCTGCCAGGTTATCAATATCAGTTGGTTCTGTATATTTAGTGCTATTGTGCTGTAACTCAGAGCAGATCTGAGTGCTGCTATTGAGATTCTTGACATAGCTATAATACTTTGTGGTTGTCTTTAGAATCAGTGGCGACTTTGTTTTTGTAACTAGCTTTGAAGGATTTTATGAGGGATCTCAGCTTCTTACTGATCCTCGGCTCCGACTCGGCACTTGCTAAGCTCGAGAGTCACTTTTACCAGCTCGAGGCAGCCCCATATCCCATGATGCAAGGCGGTAAGTACCCAGATCTCGTTTGATGACAAAAGGGCAATAGCACCTAGCATAATAACTTCCCAAAAGGAAGAAAGAAGAAGAGAAAAACCTGCAGTATGGTAGAAGGACCAGCTCTGTACGGTCTTCAGAAGTGTAATTCCTTGTAGAGAAAGGTCTGTCCAGGCCTGGGGGAAGGAGGGAGGGTCGCAAGAAAGAAGGCGAGAGAAGACAACTAACATGGAACGTTATGGTAGGTAAATAACTTCTCAATGTTAAGTTGTCAATCTCGTCTTCATTTTTGCTTGATGGGACCGCGTTCCTAGCACCTCTACCCTGGGTGGCTCAATGGAACAGACTCTTGAGAATGGTAGAGCCAAAACTGGCTCTGTCCCTGGAGGCCAAATCCAATTTGTAATGGGAAACAAAAGTATGAGGAGTGGCCCAAGTGGCCGCTGCACAAATAGTGTCTAAAGGAAGTCTAGCTTGAAAGGCTGTAGAAGTAGCTAAGCTTCTGGTTGAATGTGCTTTAGGTTTCGAGCACAGCTGTTTTCCCCTGAGCCGATAAATTTCAGCGATGACAGAAGAAAGCCATCTAGATAAGGTCACTTTTGAGACAGGAAGGCCTTTCTTGTTATCAGCATAGGAAACAAAGAGTTGATCGGATTTCCTGAATTGTTTTGTTCTGTCCAAGTAATATCTGAGTTGGCGGTGGACATCAAGATAATGTAATTTTTGTTCCGATCTGTTTGAATAGTTTGGAAAAAATACAGGGAGATCAATGGCTTGATTCAAATTAGTCTTTGAGGCGACCTTAGGCAAAAAGGTCAGATTAGTTCCTGATAGTTCCTCATGGAGTTCCTCCAATCATGGGATTTTACTCTTTTTTGCAACAGTTTCTTTCTTCTGTTGTAGAGTTTGTTTATGACAGGGGACCACCAGATTGACTTCCTTTTTTTGGAGGATAGCATCTTGGTTCTGTTAGGGATAGCATGATCCATGCACTTGTGTAAGTGTTTATAAAGTGCATTTGTGTAGGATTCAGCAGTCGTACCTCTATTGTCCGTCTGCATGGGTGCCGTGAAGTTTGCCCACTTCTGTCTTAAGAAGCGTGAAGTTGGCTTTGGAGACATTTTACGGTGGTTTCCCTAATGGGGGTGGGGGTGGGGGGGCAGGATATGGATGTCTAGGGTGATTAGCTTGTGGTTGGATCGGACCAATAAGGAATTGATTTCTGGTGTAGAACACTGGTCGCCCATGTTGGTAATGAGCAGGTCTAGGATATTGCTGCCCCTGGTCAGGGTGTGAATAAGTTGATCCAGAGCATTGGAATTTATGAATTCCAGAAAGTGTTGAGCAAAAGAAATGGTACATGAGTAGTTTTCCCAGTTAATGGTGGGGTAGTTGAAATTGCCCATTATTAGGGTGTTGGATTGTACCCTAATATTTTCCAGTGTATCAAGAAATGCGGAGTGGGAATCCAGGGGCATGGTGGGGGATCTGTAGCAAGTTACAATTTGGATTGTGGTCTTGCCCAGAGTTAGTTGCCCTTGGATAATCTCGGATGCATTATGCTGAGCAACTAGCCTGGAGGTGTGGATATCCTTAATGAATATGGACACGCCTCCGCCTTTAGTGTTTCGGTCCCGGTTAGGTGGCCGAAAGGTGTAGTATGAATTATAGCCTGGTAATGCAGGGGTGCTCTCTGGAGCCTTGAACCAGATCTCTGTCACTGCACAGATGTCGATGTTCTCCATTTTAAGGAGTGCCTCGAGTGAATGCATTTTGAGGTTTAGACTTCTAGCATTGAGTAGCATTTCCCTCAGATTTTGCTTGCTTGTACCTGTTAAGGTGATGAATTTGTCATTTGAACCTTGCCTGAAAAAGGCATTATAGAGGTGGCAAGAGCCTTAGCCAGTATCCGTAATCCCAAGGATGACAGGTGCAGGCCATCTCTGGCAAAGCATCATGGTCTGTTGATCATGTCATCCCAGGCAAACAGATACTGGATCCCCTTAGAATGACACCAGAAGCTTAGCCAATTGTTGAAGTCAATCATTTTGTCCTTGTACTGTGGTATCATTCTGGGTGATGGCAGCATGCTACTCAGGGCTAGGGTCATACCTGCCTGGGCTACAAGATCAGAGAGCTCCTCCATGTCTCTTTTCATGTAGTCCAGGGAGCTACATCTCAGGTCATTCACACCAACATGGACAATGACAGAGTCATATTTGTACGTGTTGTGGAGTGAGCTGAGTGTGTGCGTTATGTGGCAAATCCTGGCACCCAACAGGCAGCTGACAGTAACTTTCTCCTTGTTTAGCCTGGTGAGTGGAACATCAGTGTACCCAACTATAGAGTCACCTATGACTAGAGTGTTGGGTACGTTGTTATGCCTTATGGGCCGTGGTTGAGTGGCACACTGCACTGAGTTTTTGGGCTATGTGTCATTTGGGTTGTGTTGGGGGGGTGGAGGTTGCTTGCTTTTCTGCTTTGAAGGTCTCAGTTGCTTGAGTATATTTTTATTGAGAGCCTCCGTGAATGTAGGTGCGTGTTTCATCTTTCTATGTATGTGTTTTGGTGGTGTAGGTTTTGAGGGAATATGTGATGAGTGTGGTGTGGTGCAAGTGTTTACCTTCTCCTCTTGACTATCTAGTCCAGTCTTGGGTAAAGAGAGCTTTACTTCCAGTTTGGCTCTATAAGTGCATCTCTCACAGGTTGTAGTGTTGAGTGGTAGGAGGAGACGGCTGTCTGTGTACATGACTCAATTGCTGCATTGCCCCAAGATGCCCAGATTCATCAGATAGACAGGAAAAAACAGCAACAGCTGACCCTTAAACATGCCTGGATAGGTGCTTATTTATTAAGTACTAAAAACTGATTTCCTCTAGACAAGTGAGGAAAGTTGAATGCTGCAGTAATTTTAGCTTATTTAGTGCTTATAACGAGTTCTGAACAAGTGCTGAGCTCAAAGAAACAGATTATAGTGCTAAAACTAAAAAAGATGGCTAGTTCTAAGGGAAAATTTGAAGAGCAGACTTTATAGTGCCGGGAATACTTTAACCCTAGCTAAGCAGCAATGCATAAAGTGTATTTTTTTTTAATATAACAGTAGCAAATGAGCAAACTGATTTAAACAAATTAACCAATTAACCAATAAAAAGCTAAACAAGTTCTAATTGCACACTCCTGCCACTAGGCTGCAGGGGAACCTTCTTCAAAAAAAAAAAAGATGGCCTGGATCAGTGCTCAAGTTACACAAACAAAGCTAGATTCAGCAGGTCTGAATCTAGTCTATGCTACAGCAAACAAGGCATACCAATTTCAGAAAGAAACAGTTCAAATAAGCAGGCACAATAAGCCTTTAAACAGAAACTCCCAGCTCAGAAGGGCAGAATCTACCCTCTTCTCCCAAAAGGGTGCAGACCACACCTTCTTAATGTAAAACAACTGGTCGGAAACCTAAGTGCTTCAACCAAAGGCTTAGAATAACAGTTACAATTTAATCAGGCTACTACCAAGTAATAATAAATACAGCAGAATAAATGCAATTAAGTACTTTCAAGAACAAGCAGGAAAAGCTGTTAATACACATGCCATAAATGAAAAAGGTTACTCACAAAAGCTGACATGTTGCTACAAATTGGAACATTTTTTTTAATTCCAAAATATAATGGACTTTAATTGAAGAAAGACCGCCCTACTTAGGATTAAGGTACATGGTAATGAAGTTTATTTTGCATTAAAATGTAGAAGCCTGCATGGATCTCTTAACTGCGCAAGTCTCAACCTACTGAAACAAAGAATTCTGTATGATGAAGGGACTTTAGGGAAAGAAATATATGATGAACCAAGTGATTTTTAAATTCATTGATGTTTACCATTTTGTATGGCAGCAGGTGGACTGGAAAATCACAGGTTATGTATTAACCATACTAGCTGTTTTTGAAAAGAGGCTTTTTGCAGTGGATAATCTTTCCTGATATCCCATCTTGCCACAAGTCAGACTGTTCTTCCTTCTGCACTTGCAGGTACAGACACCTTTGGTGAGTACACACTGCATTGGTGTATGCTAAACTAAATAGATATGTCTAGCCCTTGTGTCCTTCTGTCAAATCCTCATGTCATGAGGGAGCAGATCCTGAAAAACCGCAAAAAAAAAAAAAAACTGGAATATAAAAATTATATACTCTCATCTTACAGAAACATTTACCCACATATGCCAGATAGCAAGGCCATCTGTGCCCAGTGGACAGCATAAGATAACTCCTGTAACAAACATCCTCTCACATTAAGAATCAGAGGGCCTGCCCCCTAGGGAGTCTACTGCCTGGCAGACCTGCAAAAATGCATCACTGTATGTGGTCCAGTTCAAGCTTCCCAAGTGCTAGCTCCTAACTGCAACCATGTTTTCCCACTGGGCAGAATGGTTCAATGAAAGTAGGGATAATTTTTCTGCAGGTCCATTTCCTATGTTATCGCTGTCCATTTCCAACTTCTTCCAACATACACCCAGTTATTATATTCCTTTTGCTGATATGTCTAATCTTGCAACTGCCTTCATAATAAACCCACTTTCCCCCATATCATAAAAAATGGAATCAGTCACAAGCACAGTAATTTTGCACTACAGCCAACTATCCATGTTGAACACAAGTAAGGATTGAAGCAAAATGTGTGCTTGGTTATAGCCCCACTTTCGCAGTGCTATAAAAATATGTCTTTGGTAAAAGCACTGTTTATGCAGTGCTATAAAAAAGCATGCTTGTTTACAGACTGATTTATGCTATAAAATGCATGCTCCATTACAACTCTGTTTATGCAGTGTGCTATAAAAATCATGTTTGGTTACAGCCCTGTTTATGCAGTGCTATAAAATTGCATGTTTGGTTACAGCCATGTTTATGCAGTGCTATAAAATTGCATGTTTGGTTACAGCCCGATTTATGCAGTGCTATAAAAGGTGTAGTTGGTTGCTGTCCCATTTCTGTAGTGCTGTAAAATGTGTACTTGGTTATAGTCCCAGTTATGCAGTGCTATAAAATGTGTATTCTGTTACAGTCCCAGTTATGCAGTGCTATAAAATGTGTAGTTGGTTAGAGTCACAGTTATGTAGTGCTATAAAATGTGTACTTGGTTACAGCCCCATTTATGCAGTGCTATAAATGGTGTAGTTGGTTACAGTCCCATTTATGCAGTGCTATAAAATATGTAGTTGGTTACAGTCCCAGTTATGCAGTGCTATAAAATGTGTACTCGGTTACAGTCCCAGTTATGCAGTGCTATAAAATGTGTACTCAGTTACAGTTCCAGTTATGCAGTGCTACAAAATGTGTACTCGGTTACAGTCCCAGTTATGCAATGCTATAAAATGTGTACTCGGTTACAGTCTCAGTTATGCAGTGCTATAAAATGTGTACTTGGTTACAGTCCCAGTTATGCAGTGCTATAAAAGGTGTAGTTGGTTACAGTCCCATTTATGCAGTCATCACCAAGTGGGTAAAACCAGACAAGACTATGTGGCCAAAATTCATAGGTAGGTACTAGGCTATTGGCCCTGGGGCCTATACAAGCCCAGCCAAAAAGGTACCCTGGCTTTTGCCACCCAAGAAAATTATTTTCCTGTGCCACCGTTGAGCAGAGCCACAGAGGTGATCCCCGGGGTGAATTTCCTATTTCCCATCCAATCATCAAGATTTTTCTTGAAGAGTGCTAATGAGGAGCTTTGTTTGACATAGATAAGGAGTTTATTTCAGAGTATGGGAAGTCTCTGGGACAGGAATCTATCCCTAGGCTATCGGCCCTGGGGCCTATACAAGCCCAGCCAAAAAGGTACCCTGGCTTTTGCCACCCAAGAAAATTATGCAGTGCTATAAAATGTGTACTCGGTTACAGTCCCAGTTATGCAGTGCTATAAAATATGTACTTGGTTACAGCCCCAGTTATGCAGTGCTATAAAAGGTGTAGGTTACAGTCCCATTTATGCAGTGCAATAAAAGCTGTAGTCGGTTACAGTTTCATTTATAAAGTGCTATAAAATGTCTACTTGGTTACAGTCCCAGTTATGCAGTGCTATATAATGTGTACTTGAAGAGTGCTAATGAAGAGCTTTGTTTGATATAGATAGGGAGTTTATTCCAGAGTATGGGAAGTCTCTGGGACAGGAATCTATCCCTCCGGCATGCTCTGTTTAATGTGGTGACAAGGTTTAGGTCCCTAGAGCGTGTAGCTTGGAGGGATTGGGATTTCTTTAAGTGGAGCATGTCCAACAGCTCTGGGTTTGACATAGCTTTGTATGTTAGGCAGAGATCACCTCTGACTAGGCGATATGCGATGGAGTAAAGCTGGAGTTTTTTGAGACGGTCTGCGTAGGGCATCTGTTTGAGGCCGGTAATCTTCTTTGTGAGGTATTTGTGCAGCCTTTCCAGTTGTTGTAGATGTCTTGTGAGGTACATACCAAAAGGGGCATTGTACTCTATAATGGGTCTAATGAGTGATGGGTAGAGGGGAACAATGACCTCTTTTTTTCTGAATGAGAAATCTTTTGTGATTAGGTGTGCCACATAGAAGGATTTCCTGACTACTGTGGCAATGTGATTATCAAAGGAGAGACTACTGTCCACCTGTGTCCTTAGGTCTCTTATCACACTTTCAGTGTTAAGTATACTACCGCCTATGTTGTAATTCATGGGTATAGAGTTTTTACCAAAGAGGATGACGATGCACTTTTTGGCATTGAGCTTGAGGCCATGGCTTTGACAACAGGCATCTGTCTCAGTGAGGCCCTTTTGTAGGATGTCCACATCATTAGGAGTTTCGATTATGGCTCCTAGTTTGCAGTCATCTGCGAACTTTGCTAGCCAAAGACCTTCTGTGTTAGCCTGTACTTCAGAGAAGTAGATACCAAACAGGAGAGGACCCAGGACTGAACCCTGTGGTACTCCACTTGTCACTGGTCTGAAGTCGGATTTGGAGTCTGCTACTTTCATAGTGTGGGTTCTGTCAATGAGCCAGTTGGCAACCCATTTTGTGACATAGGGATTTATACCTAGTTTAGTGAGTTTGCCTATAATTCCAGAGTGGAGGATGGTGTCAAAAGCTTGGCAAGATCTAGATAGGCTGTGTGAACCACCTTACCCTTGTCTATGGCTTTGGTGACTGCTTCAAAGAAGTCTATCAGGTTTAGGAGACATGATCTGCCTTTTACAAACCCAAACTGGGTGGGATCCAGAGTTTGGAGATTACCAATATCTTTGTTTATAAGTTCCATGATGATACGTTCCATGGCCTTGCAGACCAGGCTCGTCAGGCTAATGGGGCGGTAGTTCCCAGGGTCCATGGTGGCTCCCCCTTGTGGAGTGGGATAACCATTGCTGTGCACCATTCAGTAGGCACAAAGCCTGAGGTGTGGCTATGATTGAACATGGTACTTAGGTGGGGTGCCAGTTCGTTCTGTAGTTCATGTAGAACGCAGCCTGGGATGTTGTCTGGTCCCATGGATACTGTGTTCTTGGCTTTGGAGAGTGTGGCTTTTACCTGTGCAGCCGTGATTTCAGGTACTTTGCATTCTTCCGGTATAGAGATGGGCTCTTTAGGTGGTGAGAGGCGGGTAAAGTTAGCACTGAACCTATCTGCCAGGATGTTGGCAATATCAGTTGGGTCTGTATATTTAGTGCTATTGTGCTGTAACTCAGAGCAGATATGAGTGTTGCCATTGAGATTCTTGACATAGCTATAGAATGCTTTGTGGTTGTCTTTAGAATCAGTGTTGATTTTGTTTTCATAACTAGCTTTGGAGGATTTTATCAGGGATCGCAGCTTCTTACTGAGGCTGACCAGGGAGCTCCTCCACTCATGGGATTTTACTCTCTTTTACAACAGTTTCTTACTTTTGTTGTACAGTTTGTTTATGGCAGGGGACCACCAGATTGGCTTCCTTTTTTTGGAGGATAGCATCTTGGTTCTGTTTGGGATAGCACGATCCATGCACTCATGTAAGTGCTTATAAAGTGCAATTGTGTAGGAGTCAGTAGTCGTAACTGTATTGTCCATCTGCATGGGTGTCATGAAGTTCACCACTTCTGTCTTAAGAAGCATGAAGTTGGCTTTGGAGAAATTTTTTACCATGGTTTCCTTAATGGGGGGTGGAAGCAGGATGTGGATATCTAGGGTAATTAGCTTATGGTCGGAGCATAGCAATGAGGCGTTGACTTCAGGCAGATACTCATCAAGTAAAGGGCAAGGAGGAGGTGAAGAAAACCTTGGCACGTTTCGGGGTGTCATCTTCTCTAGAAGAGGGACACCTGGACCCCTGGCCCTGTACTTTTATTTCTTCTTCTCTGGGCTAGTAGACTTAGACACTTTATCCTAATCTGAAGGAGAAGATTTCTCTGTATTCAATAGCTCAAAATTAAGTAGACCTTTCAGCAGCAGTTTATTTCTCTTAAACAGATAAGGTTGTGCATAAACCCCAGTCCTGGTGGGGGGGGCTTGTGTGGAATCTTCTGTTTGCACTTCTTGTACTCTTTAAATATGGCGTTAGGCCTATCCATAACTGGGCCTAACGTTCCCCAGTAACGCACCTTGAAACCTCCAACACCCTGTTACTCATTTACAATAGTACTGACATTTGTGGCATGACTAAGACTTAGCACACATGATGTGACTGATCACCAGCTATAATGTCTGCCAAATGAGACTGATGCATGGTGTCAAAGCCATGGTCTCAAGCTAAATGCAAAAAAATGCGTAGTAATCCCCTTTGGAAAAAACAGAGTGCCCGCAAACTACAACATAGGAGGTAATCCCCTGAAATCTGAAGAAGAAATAAGGGATCTAGGGACCCAAGTAGATAGTCAGCTTTCCTTTGATAACCATGTTGCCAAAGTGGTTAAAAAATCATTCTATGTGACCCATCTGATCACGAAAGGGTTTGCATCAAGATCTAAGGATGTAATGGTGCCCCTCTACTCTTCCCTCATCAGACCCATTATTGAGTACAATGCACCAATTGGAATGTACCTGGCTAGACATCTCCAGCAGCTGGAGAGACCACAGAGGTACCTAACCAAGGGGATTACTGGCCTCAAACAGTTGTCCTATGCAGCATGATTGAAAAAGCTAAGACTGTTCTCTGTTGCATACCGCTTTCTCAGAGGCGATCTCTGTCTAACGTACAGAGCCATGTCCAACCCAAAATTGTTGAACATGCTCCATCTTAGCAAAACCAAATCTACCTGAGCTACACACTCTAGGGATATAAACCTCAACACAACAATGAATAGAACATGCTGGAGGGATAGATTCCCTTCGCAGAGAATTCCCTTACTATGGAACAGGGTCCCAATCTACATAAGACAGAGCCCCTCACTATCACTCTTCAAGAGGAACCTTGATGAGTGGATGGGTAACAGAAAGTTAACACCAGGGATCACACCAACAGCACTACTAGATAGGGGCCAAGGGTACTAGCTGCTAGTACAAGGGTCTAGGGAACTACTAAAGGGGCGGTGAATACCGCACAGTGTGGCTGGGCTAATATATGCCTGCAGGCAGATAGCCCAGTACCAACCTATGAACCTATGGACATGGCCATGCTTACCCTTAATGTAAAGATATGCCTGACCCTTAGGTGAGATGAGATATGATTTGACCAAAATAAAAACAGTGAAATGGTGGTCCCAAGCTACTGTGCATTTAAATAACATATGAGAAACCTATTGTATATATGGCTGGACTCACCTGCACAGCATTTATATGTGATGTGTGCTTGTACAGTCTACTGACCTTTACAAGTTGGCAACACAAAGCACTTATTATTACCCTCCTGTCACATTTACTAGTTTTGGTTAATTTCTGGTTTTCCTTCAGCTCCATCCTCTCCTATTTCTTGCCAAACCCACACAGATGCTGCCCACAGTGACCAACACAAACATGATTTCTTTAGATTATTTTTTTTTTTTTTGCAGATATCTTTTGCATTCTTTTGTGTTTATTACTCCTGCATGCAGAACGTCCAGATTTCTGCCTCTCATTTAGGTCTGTTCCTCAGAAACTTTGTGGTTTTCTGGAAAATCAGTGTGGATTGAAGTCACTAAACAATGACATTTGAGTTTCTGACTTCATATATTTCAGAAAATACATGCGGACACAAATCCTGTGGCCGCAGTGGTGCAGCGGTTAGCATAGTTGCCTCACAGCAAGAGGTTCTTTGGTTCAATTCTCAGCTGGGATGCCTTCTTTGTAGAGTCTGAATGTCCTCCCTGCAGTGATATGTGTTTCCTCTGGGTGCTCTGGTTTCCTTCCACATTCCAAAGACATGCAGTAGGTGGATTGGACACTCTAAATTGGCCATAAGTGAGAGTGTGTGTATGAGTTAGTGGTGCGAATGAACTACCATGGCAGGGCTAGCCACCTGGCAGTGTAAACCTTGGCTCAAGATGATTGTCACTGCATAAGTGACACCCCGACCCCATGTGCAAAATGGAAAAAGGAGATGAGGCTGGATGGATGGACAAATACTATTATAACAATGTTCTAAGTTTATAACAACAACATTTAAAATCATTTTTAGGCCTTTACCCACCCATTATTTTAGGCATTTAAGCATAAGAGGTATTATGATTCTGAATTCTCAGTTGTGGTTTAGCTCCTCTCCATTACTTGTTCGGTAGGTGCCCCCTGCAAAATTCATTTTTTCATTTATTTTTTTGATTTTTGGAACAGAAGCATCTCTGCTGCTGTTACGCTGTGATTCTAATTCCACACTCCTGCCACTGGGAAATATGTTACCACCTCCTTAATCTTTTTTTAAAGTCCATTTTTTTCCATTTCTACAGGTCTTGGAATGATGTCTTAATCCTCGGTCCACTGCTGGTCACTGGAGTGAAGTACAAATCGATCTTTTGTATATCTCACACGTGACACCTGTCCTGATGCCAAGTCACACTTCTGCTAGCTGTTAGCCAGCTTTCATGCAGGTTTATCTGTTAGCCTATCAACTAAGCAGTTACAAACGAGAATCTAAACTGCTCAGTCACTGTGGCATTTTGCCATTTGTCAGATACGGACAAATTTGTTGGTCCCTTAAAATGAGCACTTGCATTTTCCCAGCTGTACAGACATGCAGTTTCACTCTCAGCACAGGAGTTCATACCCAACTGGTGTAAACCAACACAATCTAACTGGCTTTATGATAAATGAGCTGTTCACTGCAGCCCTGACAAGAAATAAATGCGTTGTGCATATGTAACATAGATGAATCTGTAATCAGCTTCACTTTACTGTGTCTCAACTTTCAGTGGCCAAAAATGCCTGACTCGTCTGGTTTCTCTATTCAAAACAAAATAAGTGCTTAAGATAATTTCAATGGTTCTGACAACACACAGGCTCTGACTCTTTAAAAGTAAATAGTGGTTACTGGTCAAATACATCAAGCTGAGATAAAGCAGATGAAATAAGCAATATTCTCAATATTCTGCAACACTAACTGCTAATTGATGTTTGTGTCTTTGAAGAAGTAGATCATACTATCAATAAAAAGCAGATGCACTCACAAATGATGGGAGGGGTTTTAAGAGCAGAATTACAACAGTGACTCCAAGTGGTCAAAAGTGAAGTTGAAATTGCTATGTAACAGCCACAGTTTATGCAGAATTTATTTATTTATTTTATTTATTTAAGTTTGATGACCGGGAAGTCCACTGGGCCAAAAAGAGCCTATTGTCAGTGGAGGCCCGGGGAGAAAAGCTCCACAATAATTGCAAGTTATATTTTACATGTTACAAAAGGACATAGGTCATATAGCTAATTAAACATTTACAGATGAGCTCCATGATATTTGCAATTGGCTTGTCACAATGTTACAAAAATGAAAAGACATAATTCAATACAGAAATTTCAACATTTACATACAGTGAATATTTTTGTTATAAACTCAATTGTAGGTTTAACGTTTCAAAATATATAGCTACTAGCCATTAGTAGGTTAGGAAAATATTATGCATGGAGAGGGTAACAGTATATTTGAGACTGGAGAGTATAGTACAATATATATTAGAGAGAAAATTAGTTTTTAGTAGGGGAGAGATTGTTTTGGGTGGGATGAAGTAATAGTAGAGGCAGTCGAATGAGTTAGTGCAAGGTGGAATGGGGGGGTTTAAGTTGGAACATGGCAAGGGCAATCCCATTTGGAAGAAAGATGAGAGAGTAGCTGAGATTTGAAATCTGTATGGTTAGGTAGGTTGCGTAGGTGTGTGGGGAGAGAGTTTCACTTTTTAGATAAGGAGTGGGACAGCAGTAGATGGCCAGGAGGTCCTGCAGGTTTGTGGACCTGAAAGAGATTTTGGTTTTTGGATCTGAGGGAGCAGTTTGGAATGTAATTCAAAATAGGAATAGAATTCCTTGTATTTCTAGCTAAAATAACAGCCACTTAATAATGAAATCAAAGTGCTGTGTACTAAACAAATAGTATGTTATATAAAGAAAAATGGTCAGGTTAGTTTGTTCTGTTTGTTGTCAAATTAGAAATAGAAGTTTAATTGTT
The DNA here is from genome assembly GCF_019279795.1 of Protopterus annectens. NCBI lineage: Eukaryota > Metazoa > Chordata > Ceratodontiformes > Protopteridae > Protopterus > Protopterus annectens. The sequence continues at coordinate 1,173,580,485 of NC_056737.1, read as the reverse complement.
CTGCTTTTAAAAGAATAAGAACATTGGTCTACTTTTTCAGAAGGCAGATTATTTCATCTGACATATTCCAAGTTTATTGGAGAGACTCCTTCCTGCCAGGTATCATGTCAAACATTATGAAAAGGGTCAAGTCTTTCTTTGCACAGAACACACACAGCTTTACTACTGCTGTTGACTTTGGTCTTCATATTTTTCTGTTTGAGTATTGAATAACTCCGACTGGGAACTGAACCAAAATTCAATGACAAAGTTACATAATAACAGAATAATGTGTTAACATACTGACTCAGTAACAATGTCATATAATAAGAGAACAGGCTGATGATAGACAAATAGTATTGTTACATAGGAACAGAACAAGTTGTTGAAACACACACTGACAAAGTTACATATTAAATGTGCAGGCTAATGAAACTCAGATAATGTGATATAACAAAAAAGAGAGTTAATATGGTGTAATATCTATCCAAAGGAGAAAACAAAACTGATAAATACAAAAAGAGTAGCACCAAAGACATTTGAAGATAAATACAGGCAAAGGAATCCGGACATGGAAAACTTTGCAACACAAAAAAATAAGAAGACAAAGAGGAATTGAGAAGTTAAAGAAAAATAAACTGAGGTTATGGAGTATCTGCAAAGTAAAGGATTCAGTGTAGAAAATCTAATTCAGAAAACACAACAGGATAGAGCAATGGACATCCAAATTAAAGGAGAAAACAGTGGAATGGGAAGCAATTGGTCAGGTGCCATATGAAGATATTTTGGAGCCTTCCACAGAAAAATAGTATAAACGTTCATTTGAAGCTGGACAGCAAGAGAAGGAACAGGAAAGTGTGGAAATGCAGTCAAAGTTGAGCAGTGATAGGCCAGTGAGGTCCCATATGATACAGCAACAGATGGCACAGGATGAAATTGAACAGAATGTGCCACAGAAAGATGCTAAAGAACTTTCTGTAGAATGCCAGCAGGAAACAGAAATCAAGGGATGTGCCCTCAGTTTGGAAAAAAAGGAGCTAAGAGAAGGGTAGTTTAATTTAATAGACATGGATAGACATATTAAGATCAATGAAATAAATAGACTGCAGAAGGTCAATAAAACCCCAAAAGTCAGACGTTTGATAAAACAAATGAACACAGTAATTAGGACTGTCCATAGAGATCCATTCGATATAACAGAAGTAAACAGAATATATTACTGTGTAGCTAAATTAATAACTGATAAAGTTCTACCGCAGGAACACAGGGTAGTGAGGGAAAGGAAGGGGAGAAATCAAATACCATCATGGAAGTATCGAACAGAGAAAACTATAAAGCAATTAAGACAAGAAGTGTCATTGTTAGAAGAGTATAAAAGATGGAACAGGTCATCAAAAATACATAGAAAAATAGATGTGATAAAATCAGATCAGGATCTATCATGCACTATCACAAATAGCAAACTAAAAATCTCAGCACAGGTGGAAAAACTTAAAAGATACACAGATAAATATAAGGAAAAACTACAAAATAAGCAATTTATTGATGACCCAAAAAGCTTTATAGATAATTGGGAAACAAGGTTAAAGGGAATGAAAGACCACCAAAAAAAGAAAAAAAGATGCATTTTGGAGAGGTATCTGTGAAGATCCTGTGGAACATAACAAAGATGCTAAATGGATAAAAGAAGTAAACGAAATAATAAGAAGTTTAAAGGTACAGGATATGAAATTGGATGAAGTAACGGCCAGAGAGACTGAAACAAAGTTAAGAAAAGCCTCTAACTGGAAAACCCAGGCCCAGATGCAGTGCCTAGCTTTTGACTAAAAGTATTAACATCTTTGCAGAAAGACTTAGCCATGAGTAAGTACTACTTACATCTGAACCCTGAACAGACACCAACCTGGCTAATAACAGGAAAAACAATGCGCCTACTTAAGAGTGAACCTGCAAGCTTACCTAAAAATTATAGACCAATAACTTGCCTTCCAACAACATATAAACTATACACTTTAATTGATGCCGACAGAGTTTATAGTCATTTAGATGAAAACTCAATTTCAAATTTGGCAATAGAACAAATGGGCAATAAAATAAAGTCATATGGAACAAAGGATCATTTGTTGTTAAATAAAGTCATAGTGGAGAACTGTAAAAAGGGGAACAATCTAAGTATGGTGTGGATTTACTACAAAAAAAGCATTTGATAGCATACCATATTCATGGATAAAAGAGTGCTTAAAAATGTATAACATACACCCTACACTGATCAGCTACATTACAGTGACTATGAAACAGTGACAGACAACTTTGCAATTAAGCCATGATAAAGGACAGATTATTATCCCAGGGATAAAAATTCAAAGGGGGATATTCCAGGGTGACTCCCTGTTACCATTGTTATTATGTCTTGCCCTTAACCCATTAAGCTGTCTACTTAACAGCTTAGGGAATGGCTATAATTTGGCTCCTAGAAAACAACAAAGTCTAATGACTTCTCATCTTCTCTTTGTCGATGATTTAAAAATGTATAGCTCATCAGATGAGGAAATGACAGCACAACTGCAAGTTGTCAAATCTTTTTCAGATGATATAAGAATGTCATTTTGTTTTGATAAATGTGCAAAACAACTTTTAAAGCAGGAAAACTGCAGCACCAAGAAAACATCAGTTTGGGACAATAATGTGATATAAAAGAACCTGAGTAAGAGAGAGTCTATAAATATCTGAGAATTGATATAGGATCAACAATAAAACATGAACAAATGCAAATAAAATTTAGTAAGGAATACTTTACAAGACTTTAATCCTGAAAACAGCACTGACATCTAGGAACAAAATTCAAGCTATAAACCAATTTGTTATTCCTAACTTACAGTTTTGGCGTGATTGACTGGCCCCAGAATGTGTTGGATAGACTAGACAGGAAAAAAAGAAGGATGCTTCATGCTCACCAAATGATTTATAAAACTCATTGTATACCAAGATTGTATATTCCCCATTCAGAAGGACGAATGGGCCTCCTTGAAATTGATTACATGTATAGATCAACAATCATGGGACTGCACACATTATCTGCTGACCTCACAAGATCCAAATGTAGTGAAAGTAATGAAACGTGAGGAGAGTACGTCTAAGGTGACTTCTCTGCTTCATATAACACAAGCATAGCAGCGTCAAGCAGGAATGGAAATCAAACCAGAAGTAGATAAAAATCAGGCAGCAACTGAATGTGCCAAAAAAAAAAAAAAAAAAGAGTATAAGGTGAGGGACCAGATGAGAAGGCAAGAAATGTGGAAAATGCATAAATATATTTGCAAGTATAGAAAACTTCTGGAAGAACCTCATGTTGATCAGGATCGAACGCAGGAATGGTTAAGGAGAGGTGAATTTAAACCAAGAATGATTCATTGTGATTTTTTTACAGTATTCTTAACCTTAAAATTGATTAGCATAGTCTAGATACAGGTCTGCTGCATCCAGAGCTTCAGCCACACAGTTTTAACCATTTTTGAGGTATTGCAGCTATACGTTTTCCCTTAGTAGCACTTGTGTTATCATCTAGTAATGCTACTCTTAGACCTTCCTCCCTTTACCCACTTAGCTCTTTCAGTTTCTGACAAATATGGATGGACAATTTCCTACATTTTCTCCTGCCAGCCTCATTGATATGGGCATCCTGAGATAGTGGAGCAACTGTCCCACGTACATGAACAGCCCTCTACTACTACCACCTAGGAACACAATTTGTGAGAGATGCAATTACATCAAGCACCTAGTGTCATTGCTGTCTTCCCAACAAACCAGTATATCTGGCATTGAGAAGGTTGGCAACACAAACACCACACCTCAAACACCACCTACACCTACACAACACATCTCCCCACATATGCGGAGGTCCTCAACAAAAGCATACCCAAACAAAAGAGACTTTGAAGGCATAAACACATGCAAACTCCACTGCCCACCACACCACACACCACACATAGTCCACACACCTGTGCCTCACAGCCACTAAGGCCTAAACATAAATCCAACATATTAGTTACAGGAGACTCCATTGTGAGACACACAGATGAGCTCCTCACCAGGCTGGATAAGGAGAAAGTTACAGTTAGTTGTTTGTCGGGTTCCAAAATCCATCATATCACCAATGCACTCAAGTCTCTCAACAGGTACTGTTATGACTCTGTCATAGTCCATGTTGGCGTGAATGACTTGAGACGTACCTCCCTGCACTACATGAAGAGAGACATGATCGAGCTCACTGAGTGTGTGTCCCAGGCAGGCATGTCCCTAGCCTTAAGCAGCATCAACCATCACCCAGAATGATGCCTCAATACAAACAGAAAAGGATTGACTTTAATAATTAGCTTAGTTTCTCGTGTCATTCCAAGGGAATCCAGTACCTGACAGCCTGGGATGACATGATTGACAAACCACGATGCTTTGCCAGAGATGGCCTGCGTTTGCCTCTCTTTGGCTTCAGGCTCCTAGCAAAGGCTCTTGCCTCCCCCATAGTGCCTTTTTTAGGCAATGCCATGAGGTCAAAACTACTAACTTGAAAATGTCATCAAAACGTAAATTAAAGGTCATGCCGCTAAACGCTAGGAGTCTAAACATGAAACTGCACTCATTGCAAGCATTCTTAACCATGAAAGAATCTGACATTTGTCCAGTCACAGAAACCTGGTTCAAAGCTGCGGAGAGCACTCCAGCCATAGCAGGTTACTCATCCTATCATTCATTCAGACCCCAAGCCGTGGGCAGCAAAACAAAAGGAGGTGGAGTTGCAATATATTTAAAAGACATAAATACCTCTAGGCTGGTCAAACAGTATGATGAACAGGAAACACTCAAGGTGCAGTAAACAACTGACAAGACTCCTATTCAAATCATTGCTACCTATAGGCCTCCAACTCTGACTCAAGATCCCCACTCCACCTATCTGGACCTCTTCGAAAAGATTCAACCCTTTACCCTGATCCTGGGTGACTTTAACTATACAACCATAAACTGGAAGAAATACTCATGCCAAAACACAAATGCCCAGAGATTCCTTGATTTCATCAGTGCAAATGCCTTGGACAAGTTGGTTGACACCTCACAAGAGGTGAAAATATCTTGGACTTGGTATTAACCAACATGAGTAAAGTATAGTTGTGTACGCTTACCATAAATGTAGATGTTCGAGTGTATTCACTTGCAGTCACCACACTTGGGTTATCTGCCTGCAGGTAGCACTCAGTCAGCCCAAATACCAGAGACTTAGTATTTCTGCATCGGTTGCTGTCACTTCAGGACTGACGTCAGGTCATCAGGGGTATAAAAACAGGCAGCCGACGCCATTACATCAGTTTTTCTTGCCCCAAATGTCAGGAGCCCCCAAATAGGGAGCTAAGTTATGGTGGGGAAAACACCACCAGTAAAAATTAGATACCAATATTAATAGCTATAGAGAGGAGAAAGAGAGAGAGAGAGAGAGAGAGAGAAAACAGAGGGCAGGAGGGAGGGAAACCAGGACTGCAACAGTGAATACACTCGAACATCTACATTTATGGTAAGTGTACACAACTGTACTATGTTCTTTGTGTTTTACTGTTGCAGTCATCACACTTGGGTGGATTCCCAAAGCTGAGGAAGGGTGGAGGCAGTCAAGAAGAGTTAGGGCTGGCTAGTAGGCCTTGCAAGACTGCTGTAGCAAAACCTGCCCTGGATTTGGAAAAGATAGGCAGGTGGTAATGCTTGGTGAAGGTGTGTACAGAGCTTCAGGTAGCAGCCTCCAGGATGTCCCTGGTAGGGACTCCCCTGAGAAATGCTGTAGAGGTAGATGTAGCCCTAGTTGAATGTGTTCTGACCCCCTGAGGGATTGGCTTTCCATGGTGCTTGTAGCAATAATGGCCTTGCCCTCTGCCCCTGTTGCAAAGCTGACTAGTAACTGGCCAGATTTTCTGAAGGGCTTAGTCCTGTCAATGTAGAATCTGAGCTGTCTGTGCACATCCAAAAAGTGCAGGATCCTTTCCCCTATATTTTGAGGATTAGGGAAGATATTTGGCAAATGGATGGATTGGTTGAGAGCCACACTGGACACCACTTTAGGCATAAAAGAAGGGTTAGTCCTGAGGGAAACCCTGTCAGCATGGAAAATAATGAAGGATTCCACAGCCATCAGTGCTTGTAGCTCAGACACTCTTCTAGCTGAAGTGATGGCCAGGAGCAAGGCTGTTTTCCAAGAGAGTAATTTTAACTCTGCTAATGCAGCAGGTTCAAAGGGGGAAAGCGTGAGCTTTTCCAGTACAAAGTTAAGGTCTCAAGCAGGGTGGGTGTTCTCCTTGGTGGCCTACGTTGTTTGCCCCTCTCAGGAACTGTTTGATGAAGGGGTGAGAGAATAGCGGTGGCTCAGTGTTATAAAGAGTTGAGATGGCAGAGGCATGGATCTTAATGGAGGAGAAGGATAGGCCTCTGTGGAGTAATTCAGCTAGGTAATCCAGGATTAGAGGTAAGGAGGGCAGTGCTGTGTCCTCTCCTTTAGACTGAATCCAGGAACAATACCTTTTCCACTTATCAGCATAGGATTTCCTTGTCCTGGGCCTTCTGGCTTCAAGGATAACGTCCAGCACCTGTTTGCTTAGGGTTGTTGGTGCAGAATTCAAGGAATAAGCCAGGCTGCAAGATTTAGGGTTTGCAATTGTGGATGCAAAATCTGCCCTTCCCGCTGAGAGAGCAGGGTTGAGGTCTGGTGTAGGTGCCAGGGCGGTACTGTTGTCAGGCTGTGTAGGAGTGGGTACCATTGCTGGCGTGGCCAGTCTGGGGCAATCAGAATTGTCCTTGGCCTGTCTTGTTTTATTTTGAGTAATACACTTGTGAGAAGGGGCAGAGGGGGAAGGCATAGACTGTGAGCTTTTCCCATAGAAAAGATAGGGCATCCACTTTCCAAGCCCTGCTGTGAGGATTCCTGGTACAGAATTTGCTGAGCTGGTGGTTGTAGGGGGAGGCAAAGTGATCCATCTCTGGAGTCCCCCATTTCTGTATCAGAAGGTTGAAGGTGCTGGGCTCCAATTTCCACTCATGTGGGTCTAGGAGATTTCTGCTTAAATCGTCTGCCAGTCAGTTTTGCTTGCCTGGCAGGAAATTACAGTTGTGTACACTTACCATAAATGTAGATGTTAGAGTGTATTCACTGTTGCAGTCATTACATTTGGGTAATCTGCTGGCAGGTTGCCCTCAGTCGGCCTGAATAACAAAGTCTTGGGTCCTGCATCGGTTGCTGTCTCCTCTTCCATGATGTCAGGTCATCAGGGATATAAAACATGCAGCCAAATCCATTTTATTCAGTTTTTCTTGCCTCAGATGTCAGGTGCCCCCCCAAATGGGGAGCAAATTATATATATATATATATATATATATATATATATATATATATATATATATATATATATATACATTTATATAAAACTAAACAGCAATATATAAAAATGCACTTTTAGCAACATAAACTTTACCTTCATCTAAAAGCAAATACACCACAAAGGCTTTAGAATATAGTGAAGGAAAGAGAAGTTATAGAAAAGGGAGATGGTGGCTGGGTAATCCGGACTGCAACAGTGAATACACTCAAACATCTACATTTAAGGTAAGTGTCCACAACTGTACTATGTTCTTTGTGTTTCACTGTTGCAGTCATTACATTTGGGTAGAATCACAAAGCTGTGGATGGGAGGATGGAACTAAACAGCATTAGGAGCGGCTATAAGGCCCTGCAGAACTGCAGTGGCAAAGCCTGCTCTGGATTTGGAGAAGAGAGGCAAAAGATAATGTTTTGTGAAGGTATGAACAGAGCTCCAAGTAGCAGCCTCTAGAATGTCTTTTGTTGGAACTCCTCTGAGATAGGCTGCTGAGGTAGAGGCAGCCCTGGTGGAATGCGACCTGATTCCCTTGGGTACAGGTTTACCATGATGCAAATAGCAGAAATTAATGCAGTGGCTTATCCACTTAGAAACAGTCTGCTTTGATATAGCCTTCCCCTCTGATCCTGATGCAAATGCCACCAGTAGTTGCTCAGACTTTCTTAGAGATTTGGTCCTGTTTAAGTAGAATCTTAGTTGTCTGTGTACATCCAATGAATGCAGAATCCACTCCCCCTTGTTTTGCAGATTTGGGTAAAATGTTGGCAGGTGAATAGTTTGGTTAAGACCCACATTGGATACCACCTTAGGCATAAAGGAAGGATTGGTCCTGAGGGACACCCTGTCCGGGTGAAATGTAATAAAAGGCTCCACAGCCATGAGAGCCTGTAGTTCTGAAACCCTTCTTGCTGAAGTGATTTCCAAAAGGAAAGCTGTTTTCCAAGATAAAAACTTTATATCTGCAGTAGCTGCTGGTTCAAAAGAAGGCAGGGTGAGTTTTTCCAGCACAAAATTGAGGTCCCATGCAGGAGTTGGTGATCTTCTGGGAGGCCTTAAATTTTTGGCCCCTCTAAGATACTGCTTTAGCAAAGGATGAGAGAAGATAGGAGGCTCCGTATTGTAGTGAGCTGAAATGGCAGAGGCATGGATTTTTATTGAAGACAAGGATAGGCCCTTGTCAAGCATCTCAGTCAAGTATTGTAAAATCTGAGGGATATTTGGTTTTGCCGAGTCCATTCCTTGTGCTTGGTTCCAAGCACAGAATCTCTTCCATTTATCAGCATAAGATTTTCTAGTACTAGGCCTTCTGGCTTCCAAAATGACATCCATAACAGATTTACTGAGAGGTGTTGTTTGAATAATTACATGATCAGCCATACTGCCAGGTTCACAGTTTGGAGCTGAGTGTGCAGAATTTGATTGTTCTGCTGAGACAGTAGATGAGGTATTTGAGGCAAGTACCAAGGAGGGAGTTGAGACATATTCCTTAGAATTGGGTACCAGTGCTGGTGAGGCCAGTCCAGAGCAATTAGGATCATTTTTGGTTTTTCCTGTTTAGCCTTTAGTAAGACCCTGGGAAGAAGAGGCAGAGGAGGAAAGGCGTAGACTGATAGGTTTTTCCAACTGAAGGATTGGGCATACAATTTCCATGCTTGTCTGTGATATGTCCTTGTGCAGAATTTGTCCAGTTGATAATTTTGTGGAGAGGCAAATAGATGTATGTCTGGGCTCCCCCATTTCTGTGTTACCATGCTGAAGACTTGTGGATCCAGTTTCCACTCGTGAGGGTCCATAAGATTTTTGCTTAGGTCGTCTGCCAGAGTATTTTGTTTTCCTGGCAGGAATTGAGTTTGAAGATGTACTTGGTAAGTCAAGGCTGTGTCCCACAATGCCATGGCTAGTCTGCAAAGGGGGTAGGAATGTGTAACCCCCCCTGCTTGTTTATGTACCACATAACCATGATGTTGTCCGTCTTTATCAGTAGTTGTCCTGGATGAAGTAAGTCCTTGAAGGCTGTCAGGGCATTCTGAACAGCTAGGATCTCTTTCTGGTTGATATGTAGATGCATTTGGTTTGGGTTCCATATGCCCTGAATGCATCTCCCTGCCAGGTGGGCCCCCCAAGCATAGTCTGATGTGTCTGTAGTTAGGGTTTGGATGGCAGGGGGTAGAGTGAAATGACAGTCCCTTGTTTTGGTGACATGTCTTTGCCCACCAAAGAAACTCCTGTTGTAGGCAGAGAATGAGTGGAATCATTGTTTCCAGACTGTGACAATGTTGACTCCATAAGCTTTTTAGGTACCATTGAAGTTTCCTCATATGCAGTCTTGCATACGGAATTAGTAGGATGCAGGATGCCATGAACCCCAAAGCCTGCAGAATTTGTCTTGCATATAACTGGGTTTTTGTTGCCATCTGTTTGAAGTATATAGTCAGTTGCCTTTGTTTGTCTGGCATAAGGTAAGCCATCTGGGCAGTTGTATTCAAGCTTGCACCCAGGAATGTAATCTTTTGAGAGGGTACCAGCTGTGATTTCTTTTCATTTATTGTGTACCCTAGGGATGTTAGAAGCCTTTTTACAAACGCCAGATGTTGAAGAAGAATGTCCTTGTTTTCTGCTTGAATGAGACAGTCGTCCAAGTAAGGATAGATTTGTATGCTTCTTTGTCTGAAAAATGCAATTACTGGTGCCAGGCACTTTGTAAAGACCCTGGGTGCAGTAGATAAGCCAAGGGGCAGTGCAGAGAATTGGTAATGCATAAAACCTGCCTTGAAGTGGAGGTATCTTCTGTATGATTCCCTTATTGGGATATGCAGGTATGCCTCCTTTAAGTCTAGAGTCACTAACCAAGCATTCCTGCCCAGCATGGGCAGTAGCTGTTGTAAAGTCAGCATTTTGAATTTTGGAATGTCCAGGAAAGTGTTCAAAATCAGTAAGTCCAGTACTGGACGCCATGCATTGTCTTTTCTGGGTACCAGGAACAGTCTTGAATAAAAACCTTGTCCTTTTTCCTGTTCTGGTACTGGTTGAATAGCCCCCATATCCATGAGGGATGTAACTTGTTTCTGAGCCTCTGCCCACTGATTTTGTGGCAGATCTGGCCAACCGTTTGGAATTGGCAAAGTATGGAAATGAAATATGTACCCCTGGGATACTATGTTTAATACCCACTTGTCCTGGGTTATTAACTGCCAATTTTGAGCATGAAATGCAAATTTCCCCCCAAGGGGGCTGCCAAAAGATAAGTGCTTGGTGATGGTAGAGGGAAGTCATTGAGATTGCTTACTGTAGGGTTGTGCTTTGTTTCCTCCAGATTTGGAGGTAGAGGCACCCCATTGCTTTGACCTGTAAGAACTCTGTGATTGGTATCTAGAGCCTTTTGAGCACCTGGATTTGCCTTGAGAGACTCTGTTGGACACAAGAATATACCAATTTTTAGTAGGCCAGTGCCTACTGAATCTGGGTGGCTGCACTTGTAAGAAATCTTTTACAGTTTGCATAGATTTAGCTTTGTCTTCCATTTTCTTTAAAACCTCTTCTGCCTTATTACCAAACAGAGTATCATGCTGTAAAGGGGCACCCAACAATTTAGCTTTAACATGATCAGGCAGATTTCGCTCCTTGAGCCAGGCATGCCTTCTAATCACAGATCCAGTAACTGCGGCTCTGCAAGAGGCCTCCAAGGAATCAAAACCACATTGCAAAGTATGCTTTCCAACCTGTTCTGCTGCATGCAATATTTCCTGTAATTCTTTATTTTCCACACAATCAGAAATCAACATGATTTTCTGTTTCAATAGGCCCATAACATGCTGTTGATACTTAAGCATATGAAACTGGCAGTTTAAGGCCCTAATTGCCAAGGTTGCAGACGTAAAAACCTTCTTTCCCCATCTATCCAGCACCCTGGAATCTCAATCAGAGGGGGTAGGATTTTTGGCTGTAGAGGCCTTTACACCTTTGGAACCCTGTGAGATAGTTTCAGGATCAGCAGCAGGATTTTTTAATAGAAATTTGTGGGAGTCAGGAACCCTGTAATATCTGTCTGGCTTACTAGGAGCCGGAGGTAGGGAATCAGGAGCCATGCTTGATTCCGAAAACACATCGTCAACAATGTCTAATACAGGAGGTATAGCCAAAGGCCTATGCTGAGGAAGATGAAGGAAATCCCTAAGCCTCTTTTTTGATTCAGAGAAATCCTGACTCTCCCAACGAAAATGCTCCCTTAAAGTATGCAAGGTTTCTCCAAAAGAATAATCCTCAGGAGGAGATGCAGATTCATAGATTAGTACTAAGCTAACTGCCCTTGCGAGCCAATTTAAGCCTAGCCAATTATCCCTTGTGAGACTCAAACGCTGCACCTTGTGCTTGCAAGGCAAACACCTTAACCATTAGGCCACCCTCCCAACCCTGGGTGGATGGGATGGATTCTTCTGCATCTGAATCCACACAGGGTGGTATAGAAAATTCCTGATCAGAAGAGGAATCAGAAGAAACAGAAACCTGATCTGAAGATTCATAATCAGTGTCTTGCCTAGGCCTCTTAGCAGGGGGGGGGGGTTAGGAACCCCTGATCAAGGTAATTAAGTCCTCAGCCATTTTGATCATCTGTTTTTTAGGCATAGGGGCCTAAGCACATGGCTCATGTGTCATTTTTTAGACTTAGAAGTTGTTTTTGCTTTTGTTTTTGAAGCTGGCGTTGGTTTTATATAAAAATGTTGAGGCCTGAAAACACCCTAAGAAGCCGGTGCCTGCTCAGTGGCTCTGGACCCATCCGAGAGAGAGACATCCGTGGGTTCAATACTCTGAGAATCTTGTGGCATACCGGACTCCGCATGGGTCTCGGTAGAGGCCTGCGACTCAAAAGTAGCAGGTATCAGGGGCTGCAAAAGCACCTCACTGAGTACCGGTGAACCGGCGACTGGCTTAGGAGAAGCTTCGTCATCGGTTTTGGACCTCGACGGACTGTCTCTTGTCTTTTTCTTTGCGTTTTTTGTGAACTCCGGTAGTCGAATTGCTATCCGATGACATTTCAGGGTAATTAATCTGGATCCAAACTATTTTGAAGCAAAAATATACCGACGGTTAATAGTGCGTTGGTTAAATCTAGCACAAAACCGACAGCAAGGCACGTTATGATCTGGGCCTAGGCAAGGAATACAGTACAAATGAAAATCCTTATAAGGTATTTGCTTCCCACAAGTAATTTAGTTATTAACTTTTACTGACATCGGAAAGGAGCAAGAAAAAGTTTCCCCAATGGGGTACTTAGCTTTAATTAAAGACTTTGGTTCTGAAACTCAAATGCGAAAATTTCAGGAGTCGGCCGACCGGCACTTGCAAACTGCTTCTGCATTGGGCACCGCGCAGCAAGAAAGACTGAATAAAATGGTGTCGGCTGCATGTTTTATACCCCTGATGACCTGACGTCATGGAAGAGGAGACAGTAATGGATGCAGGACCCAACACTTTGTTATTCAGCAGCAGATTACCCAAATATAATGACTGCAACAGTGAAACATGAAGAACATCTGAGCTTGTAGGTGGATTTAGATGTCCAAGGCCATGTGCCACAGGGCCATGGCTAACCTGCAGAGTGGGTAGGAATGGGTTCCCCCCTGCTAGTTGATGTACCACATAACTGAGGTGTTGTCTGTTTTTATTTGCAGTTGTCCTGGAAAGATTAGGGATCTGAAAGCTGTCAGGGCATTCTGTACAGCTAGCATCTCTTTCTGTTTGATGTGCAGATAAATCTGACTTGGGCTCCAGTGGCCTGAATACATTTGCCAGCCATGTGAGCCTCCCCAGGCATAGTCTGATGCATCTGTGGTTAGGGTCTGGGTGACATGGGGTAGAGTGAATGTCTGCCCCTGGTTGTGGTTGCATGCTTTTGCCCACCAAAGGAACTCTGTCCTTAGACAGGGTATGATAGGAATGACTGTTTCCAGGTCCTGAGAATGTTGGTACCAAAGACTTTTTAAATACCATTGAAGTTTCCTCATATGCAGTCTTGCATATGGAATTAGCAGTACACATGAGGCCATGAACCCTAGGGCTTGCAGTATTTTTCTTGCAGATAGCTGGGTTCTGGTGGCCATTTGTTTGAAGTAATCTGTCAGATAGACTTGCTTTTCTGAAGTGAGGAATGCCATCTGGGAAGTTGTGTCCAAGCTTGCTCCCAGGAATACAATCTTCTGACTGGGTACCAGTTGTGATCTCTTTTCATTGATGGTGTACCCCAAGGAAGTGAGAAGGATTTTTACAAATGCCAGGTGCTGAAGCAGCAATTCCTCACTGTCCGCCGGAATCAGGCAGTCGTCCAAGTATGGGTAAATGTGGATGTTTCTCTACCTGCAGTATGCAATGGCTGGAGACAGGCATTTTGTGAATACCCTGGGCACAGTAGATAAGCCAAAGGGAAGTGCAGAGAACTGATAATGCATAGATCTTGTCCTGAAACTTAGATACTTCCTGCATGACTCCCTTATAGGGATGTGCAGATAGGCTTCTTTTAAGTCTAGGGTGACTAACCAGGCATCCTTGGCTAACATAGGAAGAAGCTGTTGCAGGGTAAACATTTTGAATTTTGGTACCACCAGGAAGGTGTTGAGAATTGATAGATCCAGGATTGGGCACCAAGAGCCCTCTTTCCTGGGTACCAGGAAGAGTCTGGAGTAGAATCCTTGACTCCTCTGTTCTACTGGAACAGGCTGAATAGCTCTGATATTGAGCAGGGAAAGTACTTGGTTTTGAGCCTCTGCCCACTGGTTTGGAGGAAGGTCTGGAAACCCACTTGGGGTTGGCAGAGAATGGAAATAAAATGTGCACCCCTGGGATACAATGTTGAGAACCCAACGGTCCTGGGTGATGGACATCCAGTTTTTTGCATGAAGGGCAAGTTTTCCTCCTAGGAGCACAAACAGTTGGATAGGGCTGGGAAGTGGAGTAAAGAAGTCATTGTGAGATTTTTCTGTAAGGAGGTGGCTTACCACTCCTTGCTTTAAGGGTGGGGGCACTCCATTGCTTAGATCTCTGCATACCCTGAGACTGTAATCTGGGTAGTCTGTTTCCCCTGGGTTTTGTTTGAGAAGGCCTGGAGGGGGCTGTAAAGGACCAGTGTTTTGAAGGGCAATGCCTACTGAATTTAGGGGTTTGCACTTGTAAGAATTCTTTATCAGTCTGCATAGATTTAGCTTTTTCTTCCATTTTTTAAGAACCTCTTCTGCCTTGGTGCCAAACAAAGAGTCCTTATTCAAAGGAGCATCTAGTAATTTAGATTTGACTTGCTCTAGCAAGGTCTGCTCCTTCAGCCAAGCATGTCTTTTCAGTACAGAGCCAGTGACTGCTGCCCTGCAAGATGCTTCTAGGGCATCAAAGCCACACTGCAAAGAATGTTTACTGACTTGGTTTGTAGAGTGCATAAGCTCCTGCAATTCTTTATTTTCTGCACAGTCTGGAAAAGTTACCACTTTTTGTTTAATAAGTTCCATATGTTGCTGGTACTTTAGCATGTGAAACTGGCAATTCAAAGCCCTTATAGCAAGAGTTGCAGAGGTATATACCTTCTTACCCCATCTGTCCAAAGCTCTGGAATCCCTGTCCGCAGGGGTGGGATTCTTGGCTGTAGTAGCCTTGATACCTTTAGGCCCCTGGGAAATGATCTCTGGGTCAGCAGGAGGATTCTTGAACAGAAACCTGTGAGTATCAGGCACCTGTCAGGTTTCCTAGGGGCAGGAGGTAAAGTATCAGGAGTAAAACTGGAGTCTATGAAAAAATTATCCACAACATCCAGGACAGGGGATATAGCTAAAGGCCTGTGCTGAGGCAACACTAAAAATTCTCTGAGTCTCTGTTTGGACTGAGGACAGTCTTGGCATTCCCAATGGAAATGCACTGTTAAAGTATGCAAGGTTTCACTAAAAGAAAAATCCTCTGGAGGGGAGGCAGAGAGAATGGATTCCTCTGTATCTGAATTCTCATAGGTGGATAAGGGCATATCTTCATAATCAGAAATGTCAGAGTCATTGGACTCCTGGTCTGTAGAATCTGAAGGGGACTGGGTTCTTTGTCTCTTTGCAGGGGAAGGCTGACTTCCCCTAATCAGTGTAATAAGGTCTTCAGCCATTCAAAGCATTTGTTTTTGTGGCATGGGAGTCTGAGAATGCACTTTGGTCATCGGTTTTCTAGGCATAGTGCGTACTCTGGGCCTAAGAAACTCAGTAGTTTTGGTTAAAAATGAAGTCATCGATTTAATTCGAACATCGGTAGAGTGAAGAACTGCCTCAGAAGCCGGTGCCTGCACAGTGGCTCCGGATCCATCCAAGGTAGAGACATCTTCAGGTTCCATAGTCGAAGAAGCATCTTGCGGCATACTGGACTCCAAATGGGTCTCAGCAGAGGCCTGCGAATCCATTGAAGTGGACATCAGGGGCTGCAAAGGCACTTCACTGAGTACCAGTGGACTGGTGACTAGCTTGACGGAAGCATCATTGGCAGTTTTGGACCTATGCAGTATGTCTCTGTCTTTACCCTTAAGTTTTTTTGAAAAATCAGTGGTTGTATGGCTTACTGAAGCAATTTCAGAATACGGAGATCGACAGCAAAAGAATTTAGCAATAAAGAGAGCCCAATGACGAATGGTAGGGCATTAAACAAGGCACAAAACTGACAGCGAGGGATGTTGTGGTCTGGATCTGAACAGGTGACGCAGTAAGAATGAAAATCTCTGTGAGATATTTGCTTTCCACAGGCAAGACAATTGTTAATTTTTTCTGACATTGGTTACAGCAAGAAAAAAGGATCACCAATGGGGTGCAAGAAAAAAGGATCCCCAATGGGGTACTTAGGATTAGAAGACTTCAGGATTATTCAATTCGAAAATGAAAAATTCAGGTAGCGGCCAACCGGCACTTGCAAACTCCTTCTGCTTCGGGCTCCTCCTCAGCAAGAAAGACTAACGTAATGGCATTGGCTGTTTTTATACCCCTGATGACATGACGTCAGTCCTGAAGTGACAGCAACCGATGCAGAAATACTAAGTCTCTGGTATTCGGGCTGATTGAGGGCTACCTGCAGGCAGATAACCCAAGTGTGATGACTGAAACAGTGAAACAAGAAGAACATCCACTGCAGCATCTCTACAGTGTCATCATCCCTAGTAAGATTTGACCACAAAGCAGTCACTTTCGAAGTCACCATCTCACCTGACCCCACCCCAGCTAGGGTCAAACAAAAAACCTTCTCCAAAGCTGAATTAAACCTCCTGAGGGAAGGTATAAACAGCTCTATAGCCCCTCCCCCTCCATAGGAACTAGCGCATATGTCCAAACCTACACCAAAGTACTATATGAGCAATTATTCAGCCTCATGGAAATAGGAGTACCAGACAGGATGAAATAATCCTCCTCAAGGAAGAGTAAGCCTGTCTGGTAGACATCTACAATAAATAAACTCTTTAATAAAAGGAAAAAATTGCTGTCCCAGACCAAGAAGGAGCAGGTGGCTAATTGGAAGCAATCCCCCCTGAGCCCAAACAAGCAAATAAGAGCACTAGTGAAATCTTCCAAAGCAAACTTCGAGTACAAACTGGCCACATCTACCAAAGACAATCATAAGTCCTTCTTCACATATGTCTGCAATCTCAAGAGAAGCACCCAGATCTGCTCAGAACTGGTGATCAAGGACACCACATATACAAAAGCTGTGGATATAGCTAAACTGCTAACAGACAGGTTCAGTGAAAACTTCACTCCTCTGCCCCACCCATCAGTAAAACAAGACATCCCCAGTACCTGACCCCTACCCTTATCTCTAGGGAGCAAGTCATCACTGCCCTCTCAAAAGCATAAAATACAGCCTTCATGGGACCCGATAACGTCCCAGGCTGCATCCTACATGAACACAGGTAGGAACATGCAGCACCATTATGCACCCTATTCAAGCAAAGCCTGAGTACCAACTTTGTCCCAACCAAGTGGAGGACAGCTACTGTCATCCTTTTGCACAAAGGTGGAGCATCCACCAAGCCAGGAAATTATAGAGCCATCAGCCTAACTAGCCTGACCTGCAAGGCCATGGAGCAGACTATCATAGACCTCATTAACAAGGACATTGGCAACCTCCAGACACTTGATCCCACACAGTTTGGTTTTGTCAAAGGGAGGTCATGCCTGCTAACTTTGGTGGACTTCTTTTGAGACAGTCACCAAGGCAAAAGATGAGGGGAAGATGGTGCATACCACCTTCCTTGACCTGGCCAAAGCCTTCAACACTATTCCCCACTCTGGCATAACAGATAAACTCTCTCAACTAGGCATCAATCCATATATTACCAGATGGGTAGCAAACTGGCTCAGTGATAGAACCCACCTAGTCAAAATAGGGGATGCCACCTCAAGTAGTAGACCCGTAACAAGTGGTGTACCCCAGGGATTAGTCTTGGGGCCTCTGCTGTTTGGGATATACTTCTTGGAGGTGCAGGCCAAGTCTGGTGGGCTATGGCTGGAACCAACTTCCTAGTGCAGTCACATCTCTTTCTTCTACTTCTTTATTTAAAAAGAAACTCAAGTCATACCTTACAACCCACTGGCTATGCCCCCGTACCAACCCTGACTAGAGTATCTCTTACTGTTACCCTAGGCTACTACCACTTATATCTCTCTTCACAGCCACTTTATGGCCCCTACATTAGATGTTCACTTATTGAAACTAGGAACAACTGAATTGGCCTTCTTTCTGCCTTATCTTTACTCACTACCCTTATACTGATTCTTCCAATTTTGTTATTACCTGGCCTGTCCTCCTGTTCCTGTTTATTACTTTGCTTTGGTATCTACCCACCTGTCTAAATTCTCTCTTTATTTTCTTCTTCTTGCACTCAAAAAAAAAAATAAAAAAATGGCACACCTGTTATTGTCTTCAAGTATCCTGTAATTGTAGTTTACTGCTCTGTTTTTGTGCTTGTCTTTTTATGGAGCTTTTCTCCCCAGGCCTCCACTGAAAATGTACATATATCCAGTTGAACTAGCCTGGTCAACAAATGTAAAACAAAATAAATAAATACGTGGCTGACAAAGTTTGCAGATGACTGCAAGCTGAATGCTGTCATCAATTCCTCCAAGATGGTCTCACCCAAACAAATGACTGGTGCCAGAAACATGGCCTCAAACTGAATGACAAAAAATGCATCATCATCATCCCTTTTAGGGAGAGTGATGCCCCACAAACTATCACATTGATAATAAGGTACTAAGCATGCAATCAATGGTGAAGTACTTGGGCACCCAGGTTGATAGCAAACTGACTTTTGGCAACCATGTTGCCTTCATTGTATGGAAAGCTTTCTACATGGTCCACCTCATTAGTAAGAGTATCTCATCCATTGACAAGGTGGGCATAACATCCCTGTATTCTTCCCTTATAAGACCCATTATTGAGTACAATGCCCCTTTTTGCATGTACCTCATAAATCTCATGCAGCAGCTGGAGACACCACAGAGGTTCCTCACCTCAGAGAATCCAGGGCCTCAAACATCTACCCTACACAGATAGGCTAAAATCCCTGTCCATCTACTCACTCTGCTACAGACTCCTCAGAGGTGACCTCTGTCTGGCATGCAAAGCAATCTCAGACTCTGCCCTGATGGGACTGCTGGATATCTGCAAGTCAAGCTCCACTCTAGTAATCCACATGGTGACATCAACTTGGTCTGTGCCATCAATAGGGCTTGTCGATGGGATAGATTTGTGTCTCAAAGACTCACCCTTTTGTGGAATAGACACCCTCTATGAAGAGATGGAAGGTTAATATTGGCAGTTCAAGATAGTGGGCTACGTGCATGTTGGTTTACAAAGTCCATTGAACATGTGTGAGAAACAGATAAATGTAGGTTTTGTAAAACAGATTCGGAAACAGTTGCACAACTTGTTGCTGGTTGTAACATA
The DNA here is from genome assembly GCF_019279795.1 of Protopterus annectens. Classification (NCBI taxonomy): domain Eukaryota; kingdom Metazoa; phylum Chordata; order Ceratodontiformes; family Protopteridae; genus Protopterus; species Protopterus annectens. The sequence goes on along the minus strand of NC_056737.1, from coordinate 1,173,561,157 downwards.
CTAATGGCAGAAGGAACTGTATACTGAAAGGCATAATAATGTGGCAAGACTGTTGCACTGGGGATTGTGCAAACATTATGATACTGAAGTGGCTGAAAAACATTAGAAACATGAGCCACAAAGCATCATAGAAAATGATGAAGTCTACATCACATGGGATCACCCATTACCAACAGTTCAAAAGATAGATGTGAGAAAACCAGATATAGTGGTCCATGAAAAGAAGACAAAAGTAGCACAGATCATTGAAATCGTCGCACCCAGTGACTACAGTGTTGTGCATACAGAGAGACACAAAGATATAAAATATCAGGATTTGCAGGCAGAAATGAGAGCAATGTGGAAGAAAGATACCCAGACCATTCCAATAGCAGTAGGAGCAATGGGTCTTATAAAAAAATATGTTACTGTAACTCTGTATGAATTGCACAAGGAGGCATTACTGAGCACATTGGAGGTGCTGCAAAGAGCACTTCGGGCTCACATCAAAGACTGAAACAATGCTAATTTCATGAACTTTATTCGTACTCTAACTTAGAAATAGGGTCCATTCCCATCATGGCATTAGAAACCCAAATGACTTGGAGAAATTAAAAAAAAATTAGAGAACAGGGTAATTATAGACAATATGGTACTGTTACATAGGAACAGAATGGGTTGTTGAAATACAGTGACAAAGTTAAACATTAAAAGGACAGGTTGATGAAACAAAGATAATGTGGCCACATTGTTACAGAACAGGGTGCTGAAACACAGACACTGTGACAACACAGAACAGGGTGCTGAAAGACACTGTGACAACACAGAACGGGGTGCTGAAACACAGACACTGTGACAACACAAAACAGGGTGCTGAAACCTAGACTCTGTAACAACACAGAACAGGGTGCTGAAATGCAGACACTGTGACAACATTGTATAATAACAGAACAGGTTGCTGAAACACAGACACTGTGACAACACTGCATAATAACAGAACAGGTTGCTGAAACACAGACACTGTGACAACACAGAACAGGGTGCTGAAAAACAGACACTGTGACAACATTGCATAATAACAGAACAGGTTGCTGAAACACAGACACTGTGACAACATTGCATAATAACAGAACAGGTTGCTGAAACACAGACACTGTGACAACATTGCATAATAACAGAAGGTGCCGAAACACAGACACTGTGACAACATTGCATAATAACAGAACAGGGTGCTGAAACACAGACACTGTGACAACATTGCATAATAACAGAACAGGGTGCTGAAACACAGACACTGTGACAAGATTGCTTAATAACAGAACAGGTTGCTGAAACACAGACACTGTGACAACATTGCATAATAACAGAACAGGGTGCTGAAACACAGACACTGTGACAACATTGCATAATAACAGAACAGGGTGCTGAAAAACAGACACTGTGACAACATTGCATAATAACAGAACAGGTTGCTGAAACACAGACACTGTGACAACATTGCATAATAACAGAACAGGTTGCTGAAACACAGACACTGTGACAACATTGCATAATAACAGAACAGGTTGCTGAAACACAGACACTGTGACAACATTGCATAATAACAGAAGGTGCCGAAACACAGACACTGTGACAACATTGCATAATAACAGAACAGGGTGCTGAAACACAGACACTGTGACAACATTGCATAATAACAGAACAGGGTGCTGAAACACAGACACTGTGACAAGATTGCTTAATAACAGAACAGGTTGCTGAAACACAGACACTGTGACAACATTGCATAATAACAGAACAGGGTGCTGAAACACAGACACTGTGACAACATTGCATAATAACAGAACAGGTTGCTGAAACACAGTTGCAGTGTCTTTATTACATAACAGAACAAGTTGCTGAACTACCAATACAATGATGATGTTACATGAGCAGTAAGGCACTCCAGTGCTGTTGTTATTATAGCTACACTATGTGCTTCTGGTGAGGTTTGCACATGGATTTTTGTATATTAAGCCTAACCACCACTCATGATTAAATTCATATGTGACCGACATTAGAAATATGCATTAAATATTTACTATTCTGTGGGCTGTTTATATATTGTCAGTATGTTACATTATATGTGGAAATAATTTAATAGAAAACAACAAATGCACTTTGACTTTATTGTCATTGAGTTATTCATAAACATGTCCTGGACTATGTACACGTTTCCATTTAGGGAGGTTGTTTGTTTCCTACTTTTGATTTATCTATGATTATTCTATTATCTGTATTTTTTACATTTGCATGTTGCTTTTAATTAAATGTTCTTTTTTGGTGGGAGGCAGTCATCAACATTTTTTTCATGTAGAAGAGATGTGTTGTTTTAGTCATCAACATTATTCTGCGGTGATGGGCTACTGTCCTTACTTATAGGTTCATAGGTATATAATTGGCTAATTGGCCTAACGGGCCATTTTAGACTTAGCCAACAATCCAAGGTCAGAATCAAACCCTTGTAGAATTATAAAGTTTGACATATTATAATATGTAAAATAGGGCTAACTAGAGAGTCTTTTGTTTTATATCACAACAGGCACTAAATGCTCATGTTCAAATAGTAAAGCAATTACAGGATATAAAGGCAGATCAGCCTTTATTTAAATCAGTAGTCTAACCAGATACAAGCATTTTCATCCAAAAAATTATTTATTTATATCCAGATTATAAAACCTACTGGCAAAGTTAGCATCTGGTACAACAAATACAGCCTAATCCACAGAGGGGGTCTGCTCCCTGTACAAGAAGATGAAAGCACAGATTGGATGGTGCTGTGAGAGTGGTAGACCAATAGCATCAGTTTATTAAAGCGGAAAGCAGCCAATAGGAAAAGGCAGAGTAAGGACATATCAGCTCAGGATAACATTGCTAGTACTGGTTAAAGTTGAATACCTAATTAGCATTTTTACCTAGGTCCAGATGAAGGAAGTGAAGTGCCTAACCCAGCTCCTTGACTTCCACCAGATGACCAGATGACACTATCATCTCGGACAACACGTAATGGCCAGCCTTCAAAGCCACTTGATCCTCTCCACTAGGAAAAGCAGTCACTCAAAACCTCTTCATTTCTGTTCTTCCCAGTGCCACTTCCATCACATGACCAAACCACTAAAGGCACTCAGGATGCCTGGATTACAGTCAGGAATATATCCCTCTATGATACAAAGAGCACTTCTGGCTGACATCAAAGACTGAAACGATACTAATTTCATGAACTTTAATCATACTTTGACTTTGGAATATATTCCATTCCCATCATGGTATTAGAAACCCAAAAGACTTGAAGAAATTAACAAAAAAGATAAGTGCAGACCATCCCTAACAAAGCAGCATGGTCTGTCAACCATGTCCTTCCAGGCTGTCAAATATTGTACCCCCATGGACTGAAACCAGCAGCTAAGCCAATTGTTAAAATCAATCATGTTCTGTTGGCAGTGTAGCATCATCCTTGGAGAAGGTAGCATGCTGCTCAGTGCTAGGCTCATACCTGCCTGAGACACATAATTAGTGAGCTCAATCATGTCAAGCTTCATATAGTCAAGGGAGGTACATCTCAGGTCATTAACACCCACATGGGCTATGCCAGAGTCATACTGGCACCTGTGGTTCAATGACCTGAATGCCTGTGTGGCTTGACAGACCCTAGTCCCTGAAAGACAGCTACCTGTGACTCTCTCCTTACTCATTCTGGTGAGGGGGGCATTGATGTGCCTCACTATAGAGTTACCAATGACCAGGAAATTTGGCTGTGCACTGGTTCTCTTTAAGGGGTTTGCAGTGGAGGCACTGGATACAGTCTTACTATGTGTAGCTGCAGGTGGGGTTTTAATGAAGTGTTTATGTGATGGCTGAAGACCCATTTTTGATTGTGCTGTACTGGACATCTTAGTGTTTTAGGAAGGTTACCTGTAAGTGCCTCAGCATTAGTAGTTGTATGTGTAGGGTCTTCATCCTGTGGAGTAGGCACGCATGGTGCAGATCTCACTGACAACTTCTATAGGATTAGTTTTGGTTGTATGAGAGAGTTTTGCCTCCAGCATTATTCTTGCACACTTTATCTGTTTTATTAAGAATAAGTGGGTTATCAGTGTACATGAGGCAATTGCTACAATGCCTCAGAATACCCGTCTCAACCAGAATGGCCACAGAGAGAGTCAGGAAATGTATATCCATGGTTGCTGGTCTACTAGGGAGGAGGACGGGAACTTTAAATATTAAATAGGTCAATAACACAAGGAACAACATGAGCAATGCTCAGCTATGCACAAACTAAATGCTCTAGTAGTTTAAAACATCTGTCTAGTTAGTAAGGATATATTAAGGGAAACGTACATTGCAAGAGATTGATGCCTACATAGATTACAGGGGAATTATGCTGTGAGACATCAGGGACTATACAGATCACTGCTAGGTACCACTGCACGGATAGCAGCAGTTCTACTTGAAGACTGTAAAAATGTCAAAAAGCTCAGATATTCAGCACAGAAACACTCAATTAATGTAGTGGGGTGGCAAAAACAATGTGAAAAACAAGTGCTGAAGCAGTGGAGATGGTAAGTAAGTCAGCTTTTGTAGAGTTTAGCATAAACTAGCAATGCTGTTCTTCTCAAGTAAAGTGGTTGCCAAATGTCATCAAATGTCATCAAATGCCTTGGAGCTCATAAGTTATGACCCAAGCATTGTTCATCTGTGACTCTTAAACAACATCAGAGATTTGATTAAAAAAAAAAAAACACAATTTCCAGCTCAGAACGGTGGAGGCTACTCTGTCCTCCCGCAAGAGTGTAGACCACAAAACCTCCCTAATGTAAAATAACTGGTTTGGAGCCCAAGTGCTTAAAGCAGAACAAAGACACTTTTAGAATAACAGACACAATAAGCCTTCAACCAGCAATTCATAACTGAGAAGAGTGTAAGCCACCTCTCCTGCCACAAGGGTGTAGGCCATAAACCTTCCTAATGTAAGATAACTAGTTTGGAGTTCAAGCACTTAAATCAGAACTAAGAGGATTAGAATAACAGTTACAATGTAAGCAGGCTACTAACAAGCAGTAATAAATTCAGCAGATTAAATGCAACTGAACACTTTAAGAAAGTGCAGCAAAAAGCTAAATAAAGTAGGAATAAGCACAAGTCCAGTAAAAGCAGTAGAAGAAAGTGCATTTTAGTAAGTGGAAAGGTAGGAAAGAGAAGATAATTGAAATTTAAGAGACACAGGGTGGGATGCACTTGCCAGTCGATCTCTCAGTGCTCAGTAAAATAAGCTGATGAGATGAGACTGGTAGGAGAGTTCAAAGTAAAATTTATTATACATGCAGGCAACTTAAAAGCCAGCAAGTTTAAAAACACAACAGGATTAGTGTTGTTGGCTGGGAAAAATCAAATACAGACATAGACTAACAATACTTAGGCAACAAGTAGCAAGTCACACAGCACTAGAGCTAAATAAAGATGCCACTAAATATTTGTAGTTAAATGAGGAATGCTATTTCTCAGCTTCTTTGACTAATTAGCTGGATTTTATTCACTGTCTCCAAAATAATGGTTTTCTAACTGACCCTAGTCAAGATCTCTTAAAACTACAAAAAGAACAAAAAATAAAACAAGACAAAATGCAATATGAGTAAAGATACAAAAATGGAAGTAACCAAACCTTAAATGTCCATTGCTATGCATTCAAATGGGACATCCACAATGGCTATGGCTATCAAAGTCCTAATAAATCCTGGAGTAAGTATTAATAGGTTCATAGGTTCATAGGTTCATACTAGGCTATCTGCCCTAGGGCATCTATAAGCATAGCCAGAGTGTGTTTGGCTTTCGCCACCCATTTTAAATTAATTTTGCTATGCCTTTTTTTGAGGTTAGTATACTGTGCCTCTGTCTAACAGTGACACAGAAGTGATAGCCGGGGTAAACCTACGATCTCCCATCAACTCATCAAGATTCCTCTTGAAGAGAGTCAATGTGGGACTCTGCCTAACCTGGACTGGGATTTTATTCCAGAGTGAAGGGAGCCTCTGGGTTATGAATCTGTCCCTCCAGCATGTCCTATTTATTTCAGTGCTGAGGTTCAAGTCTCTCGAGCACGTAGCTCAATGGGATTTGGATTTTCTGAGGTACAGCATGTCCATTAATGCCGGGTTGGACATGGCTTTATACGTCAGGCACAGATCGCCTCTGAGCAGGCGGTATGCCACTGAGTAGAGCTGTAGTTTCTTTAACCAGGCCACATATGGCATTTGTTTGAGCCCTTTGATCCTCTTGGTGAGGTACTTTTGGGGTCTTTCCAGTTGCTGCAGGTGTCTGGTAAGGTACATCCCAAAAGGGGCATTGTACTCAATTATGGGCCTGATGAGGGATGAGTAAAGAGGCACGATGACCTCCCCTGATCTAGATGTGAATTCCTTCATGATTAGGTGGGCTATATAAAATGTTTTTCTAACCACTTTGGCCACGTGGTTGTCAAATGAGAGATTGCTATCAACTTGGGTCCCCAGGTCCCTAATGACTTCTTCTGTACTTAATGGATTACCACCTATGTGGTAATTTGTGGGCACTTTGTTTTTGCCAAAGGGGATGACTATACACTTTTTGGTGTTTAGCTTGAGGCCATGGCTCTGGCACCAGTTGTCTGCTTCTATGAGGCCCTTTTGGAGGATACTTGTGTCGGCTGGAGAGTTGATTATGGTGCCCAGTTTGCAGTCATCTGCGAACTTGGTCAGCCACAGTCCTTCCGTGTTGGCCTGTACCACCAAGAAATATATACCGAACAAGAGAGGTCCCAGGACTGAGCCTTGTGGGACGCCACTTGTAACTGGTTTGGAGTCTGACATGGCTCCAGCAATTCTAACCATGTGGGTTCTGTCCTTGAGCCAGTTTGCAACCCATCTAGTGACATAGGGGTTTATATTTAAGCTGGTGAGCTTATCTATAATGCCCGAGTGGGGTTTTGTATCGAAGGCTTTTGCGAGGTCCAGGTAGGCTGTGTTGACCACCTTCCCCTCGTCAATGGCCTTGGTGACTGTTTCAAAGAAATCGACCAGGTTTAAGAGGCAGGATCTGCCCTTAACAAAGCCAAACTGGGTAGGATCCAGTGTCTGTAGGTCCCAAATATCTTTATTTATGAGGTCCATGATGATCCTTTCCATAGCTTTGCAGACCAAGCTAGTCAGGCTTATGGGGCGATAGTTTCCAGGATCCGTTGAGGCACCACCTTTGTGGAGAGGGACCACTGTTGCTGTACGCCACTCTTTGGGTACATATCCTGTAGTAAGGCTAAGACTGAACAGTAGTTTTATGTTTGGGCTTAGCTCTTCTTGGAGTTCATGTAGGATGCAGCCCGGGACACCATCTGGTCCCATTGATGCTGTGTTTTTTGCTTTGGAGAGGGTGGCTCTTACCTGAGCATCTGAGATGTCAGGGGGGCAGCACTCTGTTGGGATAGATATTTGCCCTTTTGGTGGGGAGGGGGGGGGAGAAGTTTGCACTGAACCTGTCAGCTAGGATGTTGGCAATGTCTGTGGGCTCGGTGTATTTTTTGTCATTTTGGACTAATTCTGAGCATATCTGGGAATTCCCACCCAGGTTCCTAACATAACTAAAGAAAGCCTCAGGTCACTCCAAAGCAAGTACAAGTATGACTCTGTCATTGTCCATGCTGGTGTGAATGACCTGAGACGTACCTCACTGGACAACATGAAAAGAGACATAGAGGAGCTCTCTGATCATGTAGCCCAGGCTGGTATGACCCTGACCTTGAGTAGCATCTTGCCCTCACCAAGAATGATGCCACAGTATAAAGACAAAATGATCAGTTTCAGCAATTGGCTAAAGTATTGGTGTCATTCAAAGGGGATCCAGTGTCTGTCAGCCTGGGATGACATGCTCGACAAGCCACGTTGCTTTGCTAGGGATGGCTTTCACCTGTCACCCTTAGGCTTTTGTATACTGGCCAAGGCTCTTGCCACCCCTATAGTGCCATTTTTAGTCAAGGCTCAAAGGACAAACCCACCTCCATAGACATCCCAAGGATAAAAAAACTAAAGGTAATGCTACTCAGTGCCAGAAGTCTAAACCTCAAGATGCATGCACTCGAGACTCTCCTCAGTATGGAGAAAATCAATGTCTGTGCAGTAACAGAAACCTGGTTCAGGGCTCCTGAGAGCACTACCAGGTTATAACTCATGCCACGTGTTTCAGCCCCAAAACTCGGACTGAAGCACAAAAGGAGGGGGGTATCTATATTCATCAAAGATACCTACACCTCCAGGTTAGTGGCACTGCACGAAGCATCGGAAACCATCCATGTGCAACTAACAGTGGGCAAAACTGCCTTTCAGTTTGTAGCCTGCTACAGAACACCCTCCCTATTACAGGAACCCCACTTGGCATTCCTGACAACACTGGAGAATATGAAGGTCTCTCCAAACACTATGTTATTGGGTCACTTCAACTACCCAAACATTGACTGGGAAAACTACTCAAGCCCAAACGCCCTCGCCCAACGGTTCCTTGAATTTATAAACTCTAATGTGATAGAACAACTGGTCACCACTCCCACAAGAGGGAACAACATATTGGACCTGGTCATCACCAACATGGGGACTCTATGTTCCACACCAGAGGTAAACCCCCCATTGGTAAGATCAGACCATAAACAAATTTCCCTGGACATCCATATCCCGTCCCCACCCCCAGCCAAGGAAATCACAGTAAAGAATTTCTCAAAAGCCAACTTTGCACTTCTCAAGACTGAGGTGGAATCCTTCAAAGCCCCCGGGCCAGAGGATAATACAGCCCCATCCGCAGAATCCTTTACAAATGCATTCTATGAGTACCTGCAGGAATGCATGGATCGTGCTATCCCAAATAATACCAAGACTCACTCCTCCAAAAACAGGAGACCTGTCTGGTGGACCCCAACCATAAATAAGCTATACAACAGAAGGAGGAAGCTACTGCATGACAGAGCAAAATCCCTAAAAGGGAAGGCATCTCTGTTCAGTATTAGTAAGAAACTTCGATCCCTCATAAAATCATCAAAGGCCAGTTTCGAAAGAAAAATTGCCCTAGATGCTAAAGATAACCACAAGGCTTTCTTTAGTTATGTCAAGAATATGGGTGGAAACTCCCAGATATGCTGTGAATTATTGCATAATGGTACAAAATATACTGAACCTACAGACATAGCCAACATCCTGGCAGACGGATTCAGCGCAAACCCCCCCCCCAAAAGAGCAAATGCCTATCCCAACTGAATGTAACCTCCCTGACATCACAGATGCACAGGTGAAAGCTGCCCTCTCCAAAGCAAAAAACACAGCATCTATGGGACTGGACGGTGTCCCAGGCTGTGTCTTACACGAGCTCCACGAAGAACTTAACCCTCACATTAAGTCACTGTTCAAACTTAGCCTTACTACAGGATATGTACCCAATGAATGGCGTACAGCTACAGTGGTCCCACTCCACAAAGGTGGTGCCACAACTCACACTGGGAACTATCACCCCATAAGCCTGACTAGTCTGGTCTGTAAAGCTATGGAGCGTATTATCATGGAACTCATAAACAAAGACATTGGGAGCCTCCAGACACTGGACCCTACCCAATTTGGCTTTGCTAAGGGCAGATCTTGCCACTTAAACCTAGTTGATTTCTTTGAAACAGTTACCAAAGCCATAGATGAGGGCAAGGTAGTCCACACAGCCTACCTGGACCTTGCAAAAGCCATCGACACAATACCCCACTCGGGCATCATAAATAAGCTTACCAGCTTAAATATCAACCCCTATATCACAAGATGGGTTGCAAACTGGCTCAGGGATAGAACCCACATGGTCGGAATCGCAGGTGCATGTCCGAATGCAAACCAGTTACAAGTGGCGTTCCACAGGGCTCAGTTCTGGGACCTCTCTTGTTCGGTATATACTTCTCTGAGGTTCAGGCTAACACGGAGGGATTATGGCTGACAAAGTTCGCAGATGACTGCAAACTGGGGGCCATAATCGAATCTCCATCCGACACAAGCATCCTCCAAAAGGGTCTCACAGAGACGGATGCTTGGTGCCAAAGCCATGGCCTCAAGCTAAATGCTAAAAAGTGCATAGTCATCCCCTTTTGGAAAAACAAGGTGCCCACAAATTACCACATAGGTGGTAATCCATTAAGTAGGGAAGAAGTAATTAGAGATTTGGGGGCCAATGTAGATAGTAATCTCTCCTTTGATAATCACATTGCCAAAGTGGTTAGAAAGACCTTCTATATAGCCCACCTTATCACGAAAGGGTTCGCATCTAGATCAAGAGAGGTCATTGTGCCCCTCTACTCGTCACTCATCAGGCCCATAATTGAATACAATGCCCCTTTTGGGATGTACCTTACCTGACACCTGCAGCAACTGGAGAGACCCCAAAAGTACCTCACCAAGAGGAGCATGGGCTACAAACAGATGTCCTATGCAGCTCGACTAAAGAAACTCCAGCTCTACTCAGTTGCTTACCGCCTACTCAGAGGTGATCTATGCCTGAAGTACAAAGCCATATCAAACCCAGAATTAATGGACATGCTCCACCTCAAAAAATCCAAGTCCCTTAGAGCTACATGCTCTAGGGACTTAAACCTCAGCACAAAAATAAATAGGACATGCTGGAGGGACAGATTAATTTCCCAGAGGCTCCTCTCACTCTGGAATAGAATGCCAATCCATGTTAGACATAGCCCCTCGCTGACCCCCTCCAAGCGAAATCTGGACGTGTGGATGGGAAATTGCAAATTCAACCCTGGGATCTCTTCTGTGTCCCTGCTAGACAGAGGCACAGTAAACTAATCTTAAAGGATACCTTCTGTGACCTACTTTACAGAGGCACAGTAGGCTAATCTAATAGGGAGACGGAAGCCAAATACACTCTGGCTAGGCTTATAAATGCTCTAGGGCAGATAGCCTAGTATTTTCCTATGAACCTATGAACCTATGAACCATCGCTAACCTAACCGCCACCTTTCCTGTGGTTAACACCAACACCACCAAGACAGTTAATGACCAATCCATCCCAGAAAACAATCCTACACGCAACTCTAACCTAAAATTCTCCCCCATACCCATTGCCACAATAAAAAACTTTTACTTAAGCTTAAACCCTGTACTCTAGCCCCTGACAATCTACCCCCACACATCCTGCAGCTAGCTGCAACCTCTATAGCTTATCCCATCATACTCATTAACAGATCAAATAAGAATCCCTTGTCCCAGACATCTGGAAAAAAAAGCATTCATTCTCTCCTTACACAAAGGCAGCACCAACACAGACACCACAAACTTTCAACCCATAGCTATTCTCTCACCCCTCTCTAAAATACTGGAAAAATGCATCCATGCCCAACTCCTCAACCACCTGCTTGAAAATCAAATTCTGTTACCCACTCAGCATGTTTCAGACCAGGGCACAGCACCACTACTGCCCTCCTCTCCTTCCTAAATACAGTTAACCGGGCATGGGATTCTGGTAAAATAATCTCTTCTGTTTTCCTCGACCTCTCCAAAGCTTTTGATACCATTTCCCACACTATCCTTCTCTCTAAACTATCCACCCTCCACATTTCCCCACATACCCTACAATGGTTCAATAGCTATCTCTCCAATAGGCAGCAATCTACCAAATGGCAACAGTCTTACTCTCCCTTCCTCAATACTTCCACAGGAGTACCCCAAGGCTCCATACTTGGTCCTGTCTTATTTAGCATCTTTATTAACAACTTTTACACCACTCTCCCACAATGCTCAGTAATCCACTATGCTGATGACTCTACAATAATATGCACTGCAAATTCCAGCTCTAAACTCCAGCAGATCACCCAGAATGCCCTCACCCCTACTGAATCTTGGATGTTTAACAATCATCTTGCCCTAAATCCAAAAAAAACTAAACTAGTAATTTTTACTCCTAAGAAAACCACTCCCCTAGATAAAAAAAAAACAAACTCTTCAGTATACAAGCCCAAGACAATACCACTATAGAAGGTGTCCCACACACTAAATTACTACACATTATTATAGATGAAAACCTTAACTTTGACCTACACATAAACAGTAACATCACAAAAACACACAAAAAGCTCGGTACGCTCTACAGGCACCAACACTTTCTTAGCCTCTCTACTAGACAAACCCTTGCAACTACACTTTTATTACCTTCTCTCCTTTATGGTGCCCTTCTCCTCACTAATATCCAAAATTCTACAAAATCCAAACTTGATATGTGTTACAACAGAATAGCCAAATTTGCCACTAAGGCCAAATTCTCATCCCACCACTGTTACTCACTGAAACAATTAGGGTGGCTGGAACTCCCCCATCATCTCTCATTCACCCAGCTAACTACAGCAAACAAAATAATCTACAGACCCACAGACTGTCCTGCTCTCTCAACTCTACTTGCCAAATACCAACCCAGCAGGCAACTAATATCTGAAAATCATCTACTTCTAAAAGTAGATAAGCCAATCTTACCGACTGGTCAACTGCTCTACTCCTTCACCATCGCCAAACTATGGAACTAGCTTCCTCCTTCTATAAGAAACATGGGCAGCACCACCACCTTCAAACAAACACTGAAAAGTCATCTCAACTCTTCCTGGCTATGTACCTGCTCTATAACAACCCTTCTTTGCTATGTACCTGCTCTATAACAACCCTTCCTGGCTATGTACCTGCTCTGTAACAACCCTTCCTGGCTATGTACCTGCTCTATAACAACCCTTCCTGGCTATGTACCTGCCCTATAACAACCCTTCCTGGGTATGTACCTGCTCTAGATCAACCCTTCCTGGCTATGTACCTGCTCTATAACGACCCTTCCTGGCTCTGTTCCTGCTCTATAACAACTCTTTCTGGCTATGTACCTGCTCTATAACAACCCTTCCTGGCTGTGTACCTGCTCTATAACAACCCTTCCTGGCTATGTACCTGCTCTATAACAACCTTTCCTGGCTATGTACCTGCTCTGTAACACCCCTTCCTGGCTCAGTACCTGCTCTATAATAACCCTTCCTGGCTGTGTACCTGCTCTATAACAACCCTTCCTGGCTATGTACCTGCTCTATAACAACCTTTCCTGGCTATGTACCTGCTCTATAACAACCCTTCCTGGCTATATACCTGCTCTATAACAACCTTTCCTGGCTATGTACCTGCTCTATAACAACCCTTCCTGGCTATGTACCTGCTCTATAACAACCCTTCCTGTCTATGTACCTGCTCTATAACAACCCATCCTGGCTATGTACCTGCTCTATAACAACTCATCCTGGCAGTGTACCTGCTCTATAACAACCCTTCCTGCCTCTGTACCTGCTCTATAACAACCCTTCCTGGCTATGTACCTGCTCTATAACAACCCTTCCTGGCTGTGTACCTGCTCTATAACAACCCTTCCTGGCTATGTACCTGCTCTATAACAACTCTTCCTTGCTGTGTACCTGCTCTATAACAACCCTTCTTGGCTATGTACCTGCTCTATAACAACCCTTCCTGGCTGTGTACCTGCTCTATAACAACCATTCCTGGCTATGTACCTGCTCTATAACAACCCTTCTTGGCTATGTACCTGCTCTATAACAACCCTTCCTGGCTGTGTACCTGCTCTAGAACAACCCTTCCTGGCTCTGTACCTGCTCTATAACAACCCTTCCTGGTTATGTACCTGCTCTATAACCTACCCTCTTCCTTCTCTTTATATTATAACTAAACTCCTGTGCTTTTTACTACTAGTGACTGATGATACTTTCTCCATATTTATTATTTTTTTCTTTCATCACTTGTTGATACTGGCACAATAATGCTGATTAATTTATCTCTGTTTTTACCACTCTGAATTCATCTGGCAACAAACTAAATTCCTGACTTATGTATATATTCTGTATATATTACTGTAATCACTATGTGTAACACTGTTTCTACCTCTGGAACAATTAATGTTTAATTTTTTTTCTGCATCTATGTTCTTGTCGGAGCTTTTCTCCCCGGGCCTCCACCGAAAATGGGCTCTTTTAGGCCCAGTGGACTTTCCTGGTAAACAAATGCAATAAATAAATAAATAAAATAAATAGTGTTGTGAGAGGTGGGTGGAAGATTTATATATTGCTCTGTGTCTGTACGTTTATGAATAGATTCAATGAAATAAGAGTTTAGTAGATTAGCGATTTCTTGAGGAGTACTGTTTGGGTAGGGGTTTGGTTTAGTGGGTCTACCAAGGGTGTAGGATCTTGTTAATGGTTCATCAGAATTTTTTAGGGTTAGAGTTATGGGTGTATTGGGTCTCTTGATATAATTTTTTCTTGTCTTTGTCAATATGTTTTTTGTGAGATTTCTGAGCTTTTTATATTTTTGGAGTAATACAGTAGATTCAGTTTTTTGTCAAACTTCACAGGTCCTATCCCAATTTTTCATGATGGTGTCCTTGGAGAGCCAATGGGTATGGGTTGTTTTAATCCTAACTTTCCTTAGTGCTGCTAGGGTATTAAGGACATCAAGGAAACTATAGTTAAACTCTAGGACTGCTTCATTGAGAGGTACGTTTTTGAGTCTGGACCAGTTTATAGCTGCGAGACCATTACTGAAAGTTTGGACATCGATTGAGAAGAGGTTGCACTAGTCTGTGTAAAGATGGGCCTTGTGTTTATGTAGAGAGTGTATATGTACATAGATGGGGAGGTGGTCACTAGGGAGTCTGGGAGTGTGCCAGGATTTTGGTATAGGTTTGGATCAGAGGAAAGGATCCAATCTAGGGTGGAGCTACTATTGTTGTTTTTGTTGAAATGAGTGGGTATTGTAATGAGTTGGCTAAAACCATTGATATCGATGCTAAGATCAGGAGAGGTGGTTGATAGTTTTTGTCAATGATATTAATGTCTCCGAGGATGATAGTCTCTTAGGGGATGTGGATAGAAATCCAGAAAAGGATGGGTTCAACGACAGGAATATAATTTCTTGATGGAACATAGATGGCTGCAATAGCAATTTTCTTTTGTGGGTTCAGGCTACAGTTGAGTATAAGTAGCTCAGCTGGGTGGAAGTTTGGAACAGCAGTTGGGAGGGGGATAAGTTGAGTTGCTCAGGGTACAGTATTGTAACTCGTCCCCCTTTTTGGTGTTTCTATCTAGATGGTAAATGTTGTAGTGAGGGGGTAAGATTTCAGCGTTAAAGATATGTGGTTTTTATCCATGTTTCAGTTAGGGTTAAGGTATGAGGCGAGTAATGGGCGATCCAAAAGTGCAACTCTGTGATGCTGTTAAGTAGACTTTGTAAGTTTATTGAGTAGATAGTGAAGTGTTTTGTAGCAGAGGGAGTGGGGCAAGATTCATGATGAGAGAGTGGATGTTTAGTGGTAGGATGAGTGGGGGTGAGGGGCTTGGAGCGAGGGTGGTGGGATGAGTGGCAGTGGGAGGGGCAGCTGAAGGAGTGGAAGGGCCTGGATTGCAATGGCTGTCCCCATCAAGTAGAAGAGTTGTTAGTGGGGACGGTTTGGAAGGGTAGTTGTAGTAGGTGAGGAATTTGTATTTGAGTTTCAGTGGGATAGGAGGCAGTGAAAATATTTTGAGTTTGAGGAGTTGGTATTAGTTGTGGAATGTGTGAGGGTAGGTGATGGTTGCAAATAGTTCAGTGCTACATGGTAGAAAGTTAGGAATGAGAAATAGAATAGTAAAGAGCTAGGTAGGTACTAGGCTATCGGCCCTGGGGCCTATATAAGCCTAGCCAAAAAGGTACCCTGACTTTCGCCACCCAAAAAAATTATTTTCCTGTGCCCCTGTCAAGCAGAGTCACAGAGGTGATCCCCAGGGTGAGTTTCCTATTTCCCATCCAATCATCAAGACTTTTCTTGAAGAGTGCTAATGAGGAGTTTGTTTAATATAGATAGGTAGTTTGTTCCAGTGTATGGGAAGTCTATGGGACAGGAATCTATCCCTCCACCATGTACATATACATACAGCTACTGATATATGCTCATCTAAGAACCCTTCCTCAATTTGCTACATTTAAACCTTCCAAGGAACACACAAAAATTAGTAGCTTGTAAACGTAACATATCAACATGTATGTAGCTTGCTAAAACTGTGTAAAAACACAATGAAATAAGCAAATAAGCAAGGGTAGCCGTACAGGTTGCAAGGGGGGAAAGAAGCAAGGACAGTAATTGATTATATTGCTCTGTTACAAGTCAACAATGATAATTCCACTATAATCCCATTATAAAGTCTTTCAACAGGTTTTTGATGTTCACAGTTGAAGAGCATATATCACAGTGCAGACACAGACATCTGTAACATTTGGATATAAATGCTATCAAAAAACACAGTTGCTAGTGTTTCAAGTCCCTAACCTAAATTTGTTTTATGATATATGTTAAAATACTGAACAGCTGGGATTAAGAATGAACAGGCATTTGTAAAACAAAGACCGGATAACAGGATATCTCAAGTTATCAGTTAAACATTTAGCACTGTCACATGGCATAGGTTCTCATTTCATAGGCATGATTTTAGGTTTTGCGGGCATATGTTGTTACTGTGTAGTACTTGGCTATTTGTCCTTTTCTAAAATTTTTAAAACAAATCAGAACAGGTGGTGACAGTTTCTTCTTGTTTGCTTCCAAAAGAGACAGGTCTAACAATGTATAAAAGTTCAAATAACAATAATCAATAGGACAACTAGCTGTTCAGAAGACATAAGATCACTCTGGAATGTCCTGGGGTGGCTCGTACTATTGGACTGCAGGACTGCAGCCCCTCAGCTGTAAAAATGAAAAATAAAACAAAAACAAACAAAAACTAAAAGAAAATAACAAAAATAAAATTAAACTAGTCCCAGACCATCCCGCATGCACACTCGCAGCATTTCCCACTATCCGGACTGCTGGTGAAACAGTCTGGAGCACACTCACAGAATTCAGACTGTCTCACTAGCAGTCCAGATTAGGAAGACAACATTGGATTTGCAGATTTCCCAGATGTCTATGCAGTTACAACTACATAGACAGGAAGAGGATCGGACTGCAATGTCCGCAGGAAGGAGCATCACAGCACAGAAGGGAAAGGACTTGCTTGCTGGATTGTACAGCTCATTGTCACAGGCTGTTAGCTGCTGCAAGGGATGTTCTATACAGATGATGGATTAGCTGCTGCAAGGGACTTTCTATATGGAGGATCAATGGCAATGCTACTGCATTAACAGGTAAGGAGGTGTGTGTGTGTGTGTGTGTGTGTGTGTGTGTGTGTGTGTGTGTGTGTGTGTGTGTGTGTGTGTGTGTGTGTGTGTGTGTGTGTGTGTGTGTGTGTGTGTGTGTGTGTGTGTGTGTGTGTGTAGTGCCCCAGTTGCTACATGGTGGTGGGTAGGGAATAAGGCTTGAACCCTGTACCTTGGGCCCAAGTGATAAGAGCCTGAATTCCCTACCCACCACTATTTGTAAAAAAATGTACAGATTTTTGCCTCATATTTGTTCTGTTCCTCATAAAATCTGTGCTTTCTGTATTTTTGTTTCTTGACACAGTCAATGGTGCAGTGGTGCATTGGTAGCATTGTTGCCTGACAGCTACAGGTTCTCTGGTTTGATTCTTGGCTGGGGTACCTTCTGTGTGAAGTCTGCATGTCCTCCTTGTGTTTGTGTGGGTTTGCTCTGGTGTCCTCCCATCTTACAAAGACATGTGTCTGGAGTGTTTTTCCCTGGGTCTCTGCTGAAAATTGGCTTTTGTTCCAAGTCAGACTTTCCTGGTTAAGAAATAGTTAATAAAATGACATGCATTTGAATTTCAGACTTCATATTCTTCAGAAAGTTCATAGTAACATGAAACCTTTTATTCTAGGAATTTTCGAAGTTTATAAGATGGCTATTTGAAATTTGTCCCTATTTTTGGGACTGTATTCCCCCATTATTGGCTTCATCCAGGTTTTTTGTGCTAAGGTTGAGAGCTATGGTGAGAACTGAATTCACTGAATATGTTTGGAGGCTGTATTCCCCCATTACTGGCTTTGTTCAGGTGTTTTGTGTTAAGAGGGAGCTATGGTGAGAAATTAATTCACTAAATGGTAGCCATTTAAGTTTCAGTCTTCCTCTCTTTCATAAAACAGATAATTTATTGTAGTGGTATGTTGCTCTGACTGTTTTGCACAGGATCCTGGGTTCAATACTTGGCACTACAATGTATGGTGGTAGCACACCATTTTATTCTAGCAACTTTTCAACATTATACAAGCAATGTTTAAATGTGTCCTGGTTTTTGAGCTTTTGTTCCCCCCCCCCCACAATACATTTTGGCTTTTTCCAGATTTCCTGTGCTGCAAAGTTCAGAGATACAGCTAAGTGTCAAGTAGATTTTACAAGAAGCTGAGAGTTGCAGGGGAACAAAAGTTTAGTTCTGCTTATGCTGAATCTATTTGGATTGCTAATAGCACAACAGATAGTGTACTTGGTTTTGATGCAGAAGGCTGTGTGTTCTACTCACACAGTAGATAGATGCATTGTTGATACTGTACTGTGTTGTACAGGGGGTGGATGCTGCAGTCCTTTTTGGTGAAGATACCTAGTAACTATGAACCTTTTATCAGTTTGTGATCCATTCCCTATTGCAATATTACTAGCTTATCATTTTTTTAAATGCAACATAGGCAATTTATTCCTCAAGGGCAAAAGGCACTCTTTTTGTAGATGAAACAATGAAATCTAAAGTTGTTTGCTAGCAGCAACCTCTTCATTAGTTACAGATTTCTTTAATGTGGCATTATTTAGATGACTTTTACTTCTTCAGAGATTGTGTATATTTACTGATAATGGTGGACTGTAGATGTTTGAGTAGACTTTTATGATGGAAATCTTCTGAACTGGACAGTTTTGTCATTATTGGTGCATGCATTTTGTTTCATTGTTTACTGGAAAAATTTTCTGAATTGGGCAGTTTTGTCATTATTGGTGCAAGCGTTTTGTTTCATTGTTTACTGGAAAAATGTTCAAAACAATAAATTTAAAATGTCCTCTAACAACTGTACTGTATTGTACAAGGAATATAATTTATTACAATCAGGAAGGTGTATCAAAGAGCACATGTATGTTTCATGTGCAAGGGGCCTATGATTTGCATCAGCCCATAGTTAATCTTTATCTGCCACTGGCAAAATGTATTTTCTTTGAATGTGGGTTTCAATGCTGTTTCAATTAATGTGAGTTTCAAGGGCAGAGAAGTTTTCATGCTAAGTCTGTTTTCACTGTGAGGCTGCATTGCTTTGTTTAGCAGATGTCTTAGTGTTTGTGCTGTAAAATGCAAAATAAAACTTTCAAATGAAGTCCAATCATCGCAGAAGTAAAGCAATATGCAAATTAGTGTTTATGGTAAATGGGGTGAAATAGCTAAGTAATGGATCATTGGAATGGCTGCAGGGGGGAGGCTCCATTCGACCATGATTTTGTGAGGGGGAAGGGCAGCAAACTCAAAGCCCCGGCTGAACTATAC
This sequence comes from Protopterus annectens, assembly GCF_019279795.1. Taxonomy (NCBI): domain Eukaryota; kingdom Metazoa; phylum Chordata; order Ceratodontiformes; family Protopteridae; genus Protopterus; species Protopterus annectens. The sequence continues at coordinate 1,173,541,635 of NC_056737.1, read as the reverse complement.
CTCCCAACTGCCCAGATTTTCACAGAATGAATAAATTTTTGCTTCTTATTTGTGGTTTGTTCCTCATTAAATGTGTGGTTTTCTGGCAAATCATTTAGGAAATAAGTCACTAAATAATGATAGACACTGAGTTTCAGACTTCATAACCTTCAAAAAATGCATGCTAAAGTAAGACCTGTTATTCTATCAACTGTCTCTCAGTTTATGCAAGAGCAATTTTAGTACTGTTTATATGTTCCTCCAATATATTTGGCCTTGTCCAGATTTATTGCATTAACAGGTTGAGAGGTACATGCAAATAAATTGCTTTCTAGAATTAGGCATAGCCAAACCTCTCAACTGTCCCTGATTTTGGCTTAAAATGTTGCTCTTCCCCTAATAATCCCCCTGCAAAATAGCAATTTTGGAAGAAAACGTGGAGGGTTTACAATTAAGAAATAACTGTAATAATCAGAGTTATAGATTACGTTTATTTCAGAAATGCATGTAGATTATTTTATTTTGTCAGCTGCTCAAGTTAGCAGTACTAATATTAAAAAAGTGTCCCTTCTTTGACAGGTTCCCAGGTGTATTGTGTGGCTATTGTATATTTTTGCATCACATTTTTGGTCCATTTTTCATAAAATTGTGTTTTTTTGGCAAATTAGCGGCAAATCATTAAAGACTGAAGTTAGAAAATAATGACAGACATTTCAGTTTCAGATTTCATACCCTTCAGAAAATGCATGCCAATGTAAAACCTACTATTCCATTATCTTTCTAAGTTTATAAGAGCAATATTTAAAAATTGTCCTTATTTTTGGACCTTTGTCCCACTTTTATGTATGGCTTTGTCCAGACTTCTTGCTCTGAGGTTGAGAGGTATGACAAATGTGTCATGGCCATTGGAGTCAGCCAGAGACATTTCAAATTGTGACATACTTGTTGCACCCCACTCCCCCATGTAGTGACTCTGGATGTGTCTAAGCAAGGCAAGGAGCAGTTATGTAGTCTAAATGTGCAGTGTGTCCCCCCCATCCAAGGTAGACACAAGTACTACAGTGGCTTTTCATCTGTCCTTGATTTTGCAGAACGGTCTGGTTTCTGTCATATTTTTGTACTGTTGATTTATGCTTATTACTCAAAGTGCCTGTTGCTCTGTGTTTAAGTAGCAATGTTTTAATAACAATAAGGTAAGCTTGTCTGAGATTGTAAGATGCAAGTAAGCTTTAATAAGCATACTGTTAAAGAATTGCCAACAATGAAAGCTTTTCTGTTTTTGCCATGCAGAGAATACTTACATAACTAGATGATGTATAAGCCTTGGGTATTGAAATGCATATGACAGTATTTGTAATAAAGGACAGGATTACATTATTTTAAGAAGCTCATTACACTTGTTGGAGACTTCCAGTCATCTCTGAGGGCTTTACCCTTAAACTAAACAGAATGCCAATCATGTGTGGTCCATAACTTGTACAGGAATCATTTAAGCAATGTATCTTGAGCTTGTTTGCTTTTCATTTTTTACTTTGATCATGTTTTCCCCATGAAACAAGTAGATAGTTGTCAGGCAGCAGGTTGTTTTTGGATAAGAAACATTTTTACAAGTGGGTTTATCACAGAGATTGCTACTTTCAGCATGTTACTTGGTACTTTAATAAAGCTGAATATAAATTATAATTAGAACTGCAGTGCAAGGAGGAGTGGTTTGAGTTTAATGCTGCTTGTCTTTTTATACTTGATTTTGACTGGCATTCCTGTAATGTATTTAAAAAGTAATTTATTTTTTCATGCCTCACAACCTTTTTGTTTCCATCTAGATATTAAGTAAGCTGTCATGTAGCCAATGCATTGAAATACGTTTTCTTCTACACTTCATTTTGTCTTGATTGGACTCTCATAATGACGGTTTGGCACCCAGGGCAGCATATTTAATTAAAGTTAGTTTTTGTGGTTTTGAGCATAGCTCCTCCCCTTTCTAGTTGGCTACACCCCTTCCCATTGACCCCACCCATCCAGCTGTCTCCTGCAGCCCCCCTTTGATTTGAAGTCACCAGCCACCACTGGGAATGTCTACTTTTTTAGATTATGAGGGAGTACCTTTTGTACACATCAGTTAAATTTTACATCCATTATTTGCATGAGGTTCTAGTCATTTTACTAATCAGACATAACCTTTCACATGACAAGAAATTCCTCTATAAATGCATGTTTATTGAGATATTTACAAAAATATGAAAACATCAGTCAAAGTCAAAGTCAACTATATTCTCATTTAGAACTACACACGTGTAGCCTAAATGAAATTTCATGCATCAGCTCAATTCTTGAGATTACAAAGGAAAGCGAAACATCTGTGCAGTAACAGAAACCTGGTTTAAGCTCCTGAGAGCACCCCAGCACTACTAGGCTATAACTCATACCATACCTTTCAGCCACAGAACCAGGACCGAAACACAAAAGGCAGGGGTGTATCCATATTCATCAAGGATACCCACACCTCCAGGTTAGTGACACAGCACAATGCATCAGAGATCATCCATGCGCAACTAACAATGGGCAAAAATGCAATCCAAATTGTAGCTTGCTACAGATCACCCACCATGGCGCAGGACCCCCATTCCGCATTTCTGGAGACACTGGGAAATATGAAGGTCTTACCAAACACCTTAATACTGTGTGATTTCAATTAGCCAAACATAAACTGTGAGAACTACTCAAGAACTAACTCCCTTGCCCAATGCTTCCTAGAATTTATAAACTCGAATGTCCTGGATCAACAGGTCAACACCCCCACCAGAGGGAACAGCATATTGGACCTGGTCATCACCAACATGGGTGACCGGTGTTCCACACCGGAGGTCAACCCCTCGCTGGTTAGATCAGACCATAGACTAATCACTCTGGATATCCACATTCAGCCCCCACCCCCAATCAAGGAAACCACCATGAAAAACTTTTCAAAAGCAAACTTCACGTTACTTAAGACCGAGGTGGAAAGTTTCACAGCCTCCATGCTAAAGGACAATGCTGTCCAAGCTGCTGAAACCTTTACAAAGGCACTCTATGAGCATCTGCAGGAATGCATGGATCGTGCTATCCCACATAAAACCAAGACTCACTCCTCCAAGAAAAGGAAACCAGTCTGGTGGATCCCTGCCATAAATAAAGCTATACAACAGAAGGAGGAAACTAGTACAGAAAAGAGTAAAATCCCAAGAAGGAAAGGCATCCCTGATCAGTATCAGCAAGAAACTATGATCCCTCATTAAATCATCCAAGGCTAGTTTCGAAAGAAAAATTGACAATGACTCCAAAGATAACCACAAAGCGTTCTTTAGCTTTGTCAGGAACCTAAGTGGAAACTCTCAGATCTGCTCTGAGTTAGTGCAGAATAGCACAAAATATACTGAACCGACTGATATTGCAAACATTCTGGCAGACAGGTTTAGTGCAAACTTCACCCCCCTCTCACCCCCTAAAGGGCCCATAACCATACCAGAAGAATGTAGGGCCCTGTCAATCACTGACACTGGTTAAAACAACCCTATCCAAAGCCAAAAACACAGCTTCAATGGGACCAGATGGGGTCCCAGGCTGTGTCTTACAAGAGCTCCAAAATGAACTAACCCCTCACCTAAACACACTGTTCAAACTCAGCCTCTCTACAGGCTATGTAACCACAGAGTGGTGCACAGCAACAGTTATCCCACTCCACAAAGGTGGAGCCACAATGGACCCCGGGGACTATCACCCTATAAGCCTGACTAGCCTGGTCTGCAGGGCTAGGAACGCAACATCATGGAAGTCATTAACAGAGACATTGGGAATCTCCAAACCTTGGACCCTACCCAGTTTGGTTTTGTTAAGGGCAGATCATGCCTCCTAAACCTGGTGGACTTCTTTGAGATGGTTATCAAGGCATTAGATGAGGGAAAGGAGGTCCAGACAGCCTACCTAGACCTCGCAAAGGCTTTCAACACCATTCCCCATTCTAGTATTATAGACAAGCTAACCAGCTTGAACATAAACCCCTACGTCACGAGATGGATTGCCAACTGGCTCATGGATAGAACCCACTTGGTGAGAGTTGCAGGCTCTATGTCCAACTCTAAACCGGTTACAAGTGGCGTCCCCCAGGGCTCAGTCCCAGGACCCCTCCTGTTTGGTATATACTTCTCAGAGGTACAGGCAAGCATAGGAAGACTATGGCTGACCAAGTTCACAGACAACTGCAAACTAGGGGTCATAATTGATTCTCCGGCTGATACAGACACCCTCCAAATGGGTCTCACTGAGATGGATACCTGGTGTCAAAATCATGGCCTCAAGCTAAATGCCAAAAAGTGCATAGTCATCCCCTTTGGAAAAAACAAAGTACCCACGAGCTACCACATAGGTGGTAGTCCCCTAAATACAAAAAATGTAATAAGGGATCTGGGGACCCAAGTAGATAGAAATCTCTCCTTTGATAATCATATTGCCAAGGTGATTAGAAAATCTTTCTATGTGTCCCACCTAATCACAAAAGGGTTTGCATCTAGAACAAAAGAGGTTATTGTGCCTCTCTACTCATCACTCATTAGACTCGTCATAGAATACAACACCCCATTTGGGATGTACCTTACAAGACACCTGCAACAGCTGGAAAGGCCACAAAAGTACCTCACCAAGAGGATTACTGGCCTCAAACAGATGCCCTATGCAGCCTGACTCAAGAAACTCCAGCTGTAATCAGTTGCATACCGTTTACTCAGAGGTGATCTCTGCTTGATATACAAGGCCATGTCCAACCCAGAATTGATGGACATGCTCCACCTAAAAAAAAAAAAACAAATCCCAGAGAGCCACATGCTCTAGAGATATAAACCTCACCGCAATGATAAATAGGACATGCTGGAGGAATAGATTCCTATCCCAGAGACTCCCCATGCTTTGGAACAGGATTCCAATATACATCAGGCAGAGCCCCTCACTAACACTCTTCAAGAGAAACCTTGACGGGTGGATGGGAAACAGAAAGTTTACCCCGGGGATCACTGCACTGGCTCTGCTGGACAGTGGCGCAGGGAACTAATGGCTCTGCTGGACAGTGGCACAGGGAACTGATGGCTCTGCTGGACAGAGGCACAGGGAACTAATCTAAGGGGGTGGCGAAAGCCAACACATTCTGGCTAGGCTTATAAATGCCCTTGGGCAGATAGCCTAGTACTTACCTATGAACACATACAAGTAAAGGAAACATAACTAACAAATAAAATACTACCCCCAATACAGGCAAGAAAGGGCAGACACATTTACCACCACTCATATACGAAAAGAATACCCTCCACTGAGCTAAATTAACTACCCTATTTAAAGTAATAGAAAACACACTACAGATTGAAATGCCTAAATTACTTGTCTAATATTGCACTTGAGTGAGTTAAATAATACTGACTCTGGATATAATAAATAAATATTGCACTTACTTGGAATATATGTAAGTATATACGGCACAAATAAATAAAAATTGCCTTATTATTTGTCCAGACCCCTGGGACTAGTGCCCCAGTTCAGAAGTCTAATGACTGTAGTGTAGAAACTATTACTGAATCTTGTAGTCCTGCAGCGGATGCTGCGATATCTCCTGACTGATGCCAGATACTTAAACAGTCGCTGCGCAGGATGCATGTCATCCTGTATTATTTTGGTGGCCCTTTGGATATCTTGATGAATAAAGATATTGTATCAATGGAAGACTGGAGCCTGTTACCTTCTCTGTAACCCTCACCACTCTTTGTAGCGCCTTCCTTCCTGTAATTGTGCAGCTTCCAAACCAGGTGAGGAAGCTGCAGGTGAGGATGCTCTCTACACTGTGAAGGTGCAGGTGAGGATGCTCTATACACTGTGAGGTTGCAGGTGAGGATGCTCTATACACTGTCAAGTTGCAGGTGTGGATGGTCTATACACTGTGAAGCTGCAGGTGAGGATGCTCTATACACTGTGAAGTTGCAGGTGAGGATGCTCTCTACACTGTGAAGTTGCAGGTGAGGATGCTCTATACACTGTGAAGGTGCAGGAGAGGATGCTCTATACACTGTGAAGTTGCAGGTGAGGATGCTCTCTACACTGTGAAGTTGCAGGAGAGGATGCTCTCTACACTGTGAAGGTGCAGGAGAGGATGCTCTATACACTGTGAAGTTGCAGGTGAGGATGCTCTCTACACTGTGAAGGTGCAGGAGAGGATGCTCTATACACTGTGAAGTTGCAGGAGAGGATGCTCTATACACTGTGAAGTTGCAGGTGAGGATGCTCTATACACTGTGAAGGTGCAGGAGAGGATGCTCTATACACTGTGAAGGTGCAGGAGAGGATGCTCTATACACTGTGAAGGTGCAGGAGAGGATGCTCTATACACTGTGAGGTTGCAGGAGAGGATGCTCTCTACACTGTGAAGTTGCAGGAGAGGATGCTCTATACACTGTGAGGTTGCAGGTGAGGATGCTCTATACACTGTGAAGGTGGAGGTGAGGATGCTCTATACACTGTGAGGTTGCAGGTGAGGATGCTCTATACACTGTCAAGTTGCAGGTGTGGATGGACTATACACTGTGAAGGTGCAGATGAGGATGCTCTCTACACTGTGAAGTTGCAGGTGAGGATGCTCTATACACTGTGAAGTTGCAGGTGAGGATGCTCTCTACACTGTGAAGGTGCAGGTGAGGATGCTCTATACACTGTGAGGTTGCAGGTGAGGATGCTCTATACACTGTCAAGTTGCAGGTGAGGATGCTCTCTACACTGTGTAGTTGCAGGTGAGGATGCTCTATACACTGTGAGGTTGCAGGAGAGGATGCTCTCTACACTGTGAAGTTACAGGTGACGATGCTCTCTACACTGTGAAGGTGCAGGTGAGGATGCTCTATACACTCTGAAGTTGCAGGTGAGGATGCTCTCTACACTGTGAAGTTGCAGGTGAGGATGCTCTCTACACTGTGAAGTTGCAGGTGAGGATGCTCTCTACACTGTGAAGTTGCAGGTGAGGATGCTCTATACACTGAGAGGTTGCAGGTGAGGATGCTCTATACACTGTGAAGTTGCAGGTGAGGATGCTCTCTACACTGTGAGGTTGCAGGTGAGGATGCTCTATGCACTGTGTAGTTGCAGGTGAGGATGCTCTATACACTGTGAAGTTGCAGGTGAGGATGCTCTCTACACTGTGAAGTTGCAGGTGAGGATGCTCTATACACTGTGAAGGTGCAGGTGAGGATGCTCTATATACTGTGAAGTTGCAGGTGAGGATGCTCTCTACACTGTGAAGCTGCAGGTGAGGATGCTCTATGCACTGTGAAGTTGCAGGTGAGGATGCTCTATACACTGTGAAGTTGCAGGTGAGGATGCTCTATACACTGTGAAGTTGCAGGTGAGGATGCTCTCTACACTGTGAAGTTGCAGGTGAGGATGCTCTATACACTGTGAAGTTGCAGGTGAGGATGCTCTCTACACTGTGAAGTTGCAGGTGAGGATGCTCTATACACTGTGAAGCTGCAGGTGAGGATGCTCTATACACTGTGAAGGTGCAGGTGAGGATGCTCTATACACTGTGAAGTTGCAGGTGAGGATGCTCTCTACACTGTGAAGGTGCAGGTGAGGATGCTCTATACACTGTGAAGTTGTGGGTGAGGATGCTCTCTACACTGTGAAGTTGCAGGTGAGGATGCTCTCTACACTGTGTAGTTGCAGGTGAGGATGCTCTATACACTGTGAGGTTGCAGGTGAGGATGCTCTCTACACTGTGAAGTTGCAGGTGAGGATGCTCTCTACACTGTGAAGGTGCAGGTGAGGATGCTCTCTACACTGTGAAGTTGCAGGTGAGGATGCTCTATACACTGTGAAGGTGCAGGTGAGGATGCTCTATACACTGTGAAGTTGCAGGTGAGGATGCTCTATACACTGTGAAGTTGCAGGTGAGGATGCTCTATACACTGTGAAGGTGCAGGTGAGGATGCTCTATACACTGTGAAGGTGCAGGTGAGGATGCTCTATACACTGTGAAGTTACAGGTGAGGATGCTCTCTACACTGTGAAGTTGCAGGTGAGGATGCTCTATACACTGTGAAGGTGCAGGTGAGGATGCTCTATACACTGTGAAGGTGCAGGTGAGGATGCTCTATACACTGTGAAGTTGCAGGTGAGGATGCTCTATACACTGTGAAGGTGCAGGTGAGGATGCTCTATACACTGTGAAGTTGCAGGTGAGGATGCTCTCTACACTGTGAAGTTGCAGGTGAGGATGCTCTATACACTGTGAAGTTGCAGGTGAGGATGCTCTATACACTGTGAAGTTGCAGGTGAGGATGCTCTATACACTGTGAAGTTGCAGGTGAGGATGCTCTATACACTGTGAAGTTGCAGGTGAGGATGCTCTCTACACTGTGAAGTTGCAGGTGAGGATGCTCTCTACACTGTGAGGTTGCAGATGAGGATGCTCTCTACACTGTGAAGTTGCAGGTGAGGATGCTCTATACACTGTGAAGTTGCAGGTGAGGATGCTCTATACACTGTGAAGTTGCAGGTGAGGATGCTCTATACACTGTGAAGTTGCAGGTGAGGATGCTCTATTGCACCTCTACAGAAGGTGGAGAGAATATGAGGAGGAAGCTTAGCTTTTTTCAGCTTCTTAAAAAGTGGAGGCATTAATGCACTTTCTTGACCAGTTGGCTGGTATTTCCCGACCATGAGATATCGTCTGATATGTATACACCCAGGAATTTCATACTCTTAACCCTCTCTGCACTCTCACCATTGATCCTGAGCACTGGGTAGTTTGTTCTCCTTTTCCTGTAGTCGATGATAATTTCTTTGGTCTTGCTTACATTCAGACCAAAGTTGTTCCCCTCACACCAACTGATCGGAGATGCCACCTCCTCTCTGTGCTCCATTTCATCCTCCTTTGTGATGAGTCCCACAACTGTGGTGCCATCAGCAAACTTGATATGGCTGGACTTGTGCTTAGCATAGCAGTCGTGGGTCAGGATGGTGTATAGCAGTGGGCTGAGAACACATCCCTGTGGAACCCCATAGTTGGGCTTGTGCTTAGCATAGCAGTCGTGGGTCAGGATGGTGTATAGCAGTGGGCTGAGAACACATCCCTGTGGAACCCCATAGTTGGACTTGTGCTTAGCATAGCAGTTGTTGGTCAGGATGGTGTATAGCAGTGGGTTGAGAACACATCACTGTGGAATCCCGGTGTTAATCGTAATGCACCTTGATGTGCTCTTACCTGAACACACCCTCTGTGGTCTCTCAATCAGGAAGTCCAGGATCCAGTTAAAGAGTACCACTGTATTAAATGCACAGCTGAAGTCTATGAACAGCATCCTCACATAGTTGTCTTTGTCCTCTAAATGCTCAAGGGAGATGTATAGTGCTACTGATATGATATCATCCGTGGATCGGTTAGCTCTGTACGCAAACTGCAGAGGGTCAAAATCAGGCAGTAGGTGTGATGAAAGAAGCTTTTTTATCAGCCACTCAAAACATTTCATAACAATGGATGTCAGGGTGACTAGTCTGTAGTCATTAGGGATAAAAGGAGTGATTTTCCTAGGTGGTGGGATGATGTTAGTTTCCTTGTAGCATGAGGGTACTTTTTCCATGGCAAGAGAGGTGTTAAACATTTCCTTGAGCACTGTGAATAGTTGATCAGGACAGCCTTTTAACACCTTTCCCAGTATGTTGTCTGGGCCAGCAACCTTCCTGGGGTTCACTCTCCTTAGCTCTCTTCTTACCCCCTCTGTGCTGAGGCTGAGTACTGCATCCTTCTCATCAGTGGGTATATTTAGTGCCAACCTGTTGTTTCTTTCCTTACATCTACCAAAGATGTTCAAACTGTCCAGGAATTCAATGCTGTCCTCACACTGTGCTGACCTGATTTTGTAGTCATTGATCTCCTGTATGCCTTGCCATGGTCTCCTTGCATCCTTAATGTTGTCAAAGTGGCTCTGTACCTTTCTGCCATACTCCCTCTTAGCCTCCTTTATACCCCTCCTCAGATTGCCTCTTGCTACACTTAGGGCTGCTTTGTCCTTAGCCCTGTAAGCTGCATTTCTCTCCTTCAGAGCTCATATACCTTAGGGGTGAGCCAAGGCTTCTGGTTAGCTCTAATAGTGATACTCTTAGTATTTGTTACCCCATCAACACAGTTTGAAATGTGTGCCATCACTACCTCAGTGTATTCATCAATGTTCAGATGCTGATTCACTGTGGCTGCCTCCTTGAACATATAGGTTCATAAGTTGGTACTAGGCTATCGGCCCTAGGGCCTATACAAGCCTAGCCATAACAATTCCCTGGATATTTCTTCCCACAATATTTACTGCTCTGGACCCCTGTCTAGCAGGGCAACTGACATGATCCCCAGGGTGAATTTCCTATCTCCCATCCAATCATCAAGGTTTCTTTTGAAGAGGGCCAAGGAGGCGCTCTGCTTGACATGTATGGACAGTCTATTCCAGAGTATGGGGAGTCCCTGGGTTAGGAACCTATCCTTCCAGCATATTTTGTTCATTGTGATGACAAGGTTTAGATCCCTGGAGAGTGTGGCTCTGAGGGATTGGGATTTCTTTACGTGGAGCATGTCCAACAGCTCAGGGTTTGACATGGCCTTGTATGTTAAGCAGATATTGCCTCTGAGTAGACGATATGCCACAGAGTATAGCTGGAGTTTATTTTAGATGGTCAGCATATGGCATCTGCTTTAGGCCTGTGATTCTTTTAGTGAGGTATTTCTGTGGCCTTTCCAGCTGTTGCAGATGTCTTGTGAGGTACATACCAAATGGGGCATTATACTCTATAATGGGTCTAATGAGGGATGAGTACAGTGGGACAATGACCTCCTTTTTTCTGGATGAAAAACCCTTAGTGATGAGGTGTGCCACATAGAAGGATGCCCTGACTGTTGTGGCGATGTGGTTATCGAAAGTGAGACCACTGTCCACCTGTGTCCCTAAGTCTCTCATCACACTTTCAATATTTAGTGTACTGCCACCTATGTGGTAATTCATGGGTACATGTTTTTTTCCAAAAAGGATAACCATACATTTCTTGGCATTAAGCTTGAGCCCATGGCTCTGGCACCAGGCATCTGTTTCTGTAAGGCCCTTGTGTAGAATATCCACATCATTTGGGGGTTCAATAATGGCTCCCAGTTTGCAGTCATCTGCGAACTTTGTTAGCCAGAGTCCCTTAGTGTTGTCCTGTACTTCAGAGAAGTAGATACTAAACAAGAGTGGTCTCAGGACTAAACCCTGAGGTACTCCACTTGTCACTTGTCTGGAGCTGGATTTGGAGTCGGCTACATTTACAGTCTGGGATCTGTCAGTAAGCCAGTTGGCAACCCATTGAGTGACATAGGGATTTATGCCCAGCTTAGTAAGTTTATCTATGATTCCAGAGTGGGGGATGGTGTTGAAGGCCTTGGCGAGGTCCAGATAGGCTGTGTGGACCGCCTTACCCTCGTCCACAGCTCTGGAGAGTTGGTTCTTTCAAAGCAGTCTTGGAGGGCCTCCATAGCCTCTCAGACAAGACCCTAATTTGTTTCTTCATAACATACACTAAATCATATAATTAGCAAAATAAATAATACTAGATATCTCTCACAATGCGCAGATTACAGTGCAAATATCAAAGACTGCTTTCTTCAAAAACATATGAGGTTTCACTTAATGTCATGTAACAATTTGTAAGTCACTTATTTTTTGAGGTATTAAGTACATATGGAAATAATGCCTATTTTCATAATTACTTGCAAACAACTTGCATGTTTCCAGTATAGTGTGATATAAACCAGAGCTGACAGTGAATTGTCCTGTCTCCTACAATGGTGTTTCATACCATTCACCTCAATAACATGTAGGTCTCTCAGTTATGAAACTTTTACCATAAATTTAAAAAGATGAATAACAAGTGATGAACAAAGATTAATTTCTCCACTGCAGGGCATCCTAGACTATCAATCTTGGTATCATTTTTTTAATAAATCCTTGCCCTTTCTAATAATGCCTGTTATTAGCTGTTAAGTCAGTTAAAGAAGCCGAACCTAAAAAAAGTTCTGGACGCCATAAGGAGGCATTGGTGTGAACTGAAAATATGCAAAAAGCTGTTTTAGACTTAAATGAGTTAACACAGGATTCGTCAGCTGCAGTACAGTATACACCGGGCATTGGGTTTAAAGAAAAACAGACAGTGAGAAACACAGTCACACTTCCTTCATGTAGCTTTTCACACTACGACAGAGATCCTCGGGCACAAGGTTTTTACAGCTCCTTTAAGTAACTCTTTTTTTCTTGCCACAGAGATCCTCTGATTAGAGTAAAATAAATCCAAAATGTTTTTCAGTCAACACAGCATAGCTTCATTCACTTTTAAAACCAACATTTTCCACTTGGCTATTAAGTGGTCAGTTAGTAATTATAGTTTTTTTAAGCAGAGCATGCACACCTGGGTGGGGAGACACTCAGCAGACCCCTTCCTTGGTAATTTCACAGAACTGTAGTGTGTGTCAAACAGTTTTTTTCTGCCTACTGCACGTCACCTGTGTAGTATTTACTAATATAGAAGGTACAAACCAGTCTCTGAGGAAGTTGTCTCAGAAGGTACAATGGGTTTGTTTACTCTGGGCAACAGAAAAAAATGCTTCCTTGCAGAAAACAATGTAAAAGAAAATAAAGTCTAGCTCTTTGTAGCAATTTTACCAATTATAGTTGATTTTTATAGCTCTGTGCAGAGGATTTTTAAAGCAAACCATTGCAACAGTAATTTAACAATTATACCAGGCATATATTCTAGTTAACAGCTCTCGTCTTTTTCAGGTATCAGGGACATCTTCCAAAGCATCATACTGCAGGAGGAGTTCCAACTAGGTTCTTCCCTTCAGACGTGTCTAGTAATTCCTTGACACAATCCTACCTCAACCCAGTACTCAGGAAAACAGAAATCTGACATCTACCTAATTAACTTTCCTTATATTTATCAAAAGACACTTGTTCCTTGCTGAGATTTGTCTGTCTGCACTGTCTTGGTTGTGTGTGTGTGTGTGTGTGTGTGTGTGTGTGTGTGTGTGTGTGTGTGTGTGTGTGTGTGTGTGTGTGTGTGTGTGTGTGTGTGTGCGTGTGTGTGTGTGTGTGTGTGTGTGTGTGTGTGTGTGTGTGTGTGTGTGTGTCTGAGTGTGTATCTATATATTACTAGTGGAATTTAAACTTCCGTTCACCGTTGAACCTGCCTGATGAACGCTCATGAAATTTAAGTGTGTGATACCATCATACCTGCCTTATCAGGAGAGTTTGCTGTGCGCGACATATATCCATGTAAGGAGAGAGTGTGTGTGTGTGTGTGTGTGTGTGTGTGTGTGTGTGTGTGTGTGTGTGTGTGTGTGTGTGTGTGTGTGTGTGAGTGTGTGTGTGTGTATGTATGTATGTGTGTGTGTGTGTGTGTGTGTGTGTGTGTGTGTGTGTGTGTGTGTGTGTGTGTGTGTGTGTGTGTGTGTGTGTGTATGGGGGGGGGCTGTTGATTTTCTTTTTTTAATACACTGACTGGCATCAGGGCAGGGTCAATGAACCATCAACGGAAACACTGTCCAGATGATTCCTGTCATCTGTCTGTGTGTTTTTTGGGGCTGTTGATAGGCAGGGCCAACTAGATACTTTATTTTTCGCCTGGCAGAATCAACCTATTCTATGTGTGAAACTGTTAAGGGCCGTGGCCTTGACTTTTTTTTTAATATGTTATTATGTATAACCTGACAGGGTTTAACCAGGGAGGCTATGTGCTTGGGGGACTGTTGATCTTCTTTTTTTAATACACCGGCAGGCTCAACAGAACCAGAAGATTCTTGTGGTATGTCTGTTTTTTGGGGCTGTTGATTGGCAGGGCCGCCCAGGTACTTTCTTTATTTTTTTCTGGCAGGATCGACCAGATACTAGTATTGTGTGTATTTAAGGGTCATTGTGTCACCCTTAAGGAAGAGTGAGTTTGTCTCTGTCACTGAGCAGGGGTCATGTTAAAGGTGGTCATGTCAATACTGATGAGTAACGGGAGACAGAACCTGAAAGTGTCATTCATGCTGAACAGGATGCTTTTCGGTGCATGCTGACAACACCACATGCAACATTCCAACTAACATTAGCAGAGATGACACTCACGGCACCTCTGCTTTGTAGGCATATGGCACTCTGTACCCCTTCTTATCAGGACAGAGCACCATTTTACAGTGTAGAGTCCCTTGATCCATCCATGTGTAATGCACAGCTGTATGGATATAGTTTCCATGTTTGGGAGGAGATGAGGGGAGTCAATTGACACTGTCTGGGTTTTAGTCTACAGGATGGTGCATAGATGGTTCATAGAAGAGAAACAGAAAAAGTTAAGTAATAAACTCTTTAGCATGCACTGTTTTTACTTCTGAGCTAGGCTCAGCATGATTTTTGTGAAAGTGTTTATTCTCTAATGAAAATAGTCTGTCTAAAAAGCCATTTTCATGAGGAACCAGAGTAATAAACAGCTAAACAGATGCTAGTAGAAATCTCATAGAGCTGACTAAAGTGGTAGTCTGCAGTGCTGACAGGGTAACCCTAAGACGTTGGTTAGACGACGGCTTCCAACTGTTTTGATTCTCACACTCTCAGTTATGAAAGACTAAAATATTTGAACTTGTACAGTGTCTCATATAAAGATTTAAGATGACCTTATTCGGCTATTTAGAGCATTTAGAGGCAACCACCTCTGGGAATGTTTGGGGTTATTAAAAGTGTACTAATTGGTTGTGTGAGATAGTACCTGATACATGGAACAGACCACCAATTTACATTAAAGCAAAGCATTAATGAAGATATTTTTTAACAACAGCCTGAACAGTTATTATGAAAACAGAACATCCCCAACAGTCATTATGGAAACAGAACAGCTCGAACAGTCATTATGGAAACAGAACAGCCTGAACAGTCATTATGGGAACAACTACTTTAGTATATTGGCAGGCTAGAAGGGCATTAATGCCTATGCTTGAAATATTTGTATGTATGCATTAATATTGTGTCCTCCATACAATGTAGTAAAGTACAGTTGTGTACACTTACCATAAATGTAGATGTTCATGTGTATTCACTGTTGCAGTCATCACATTTGGGTTATCCTGCCAGGGGTAGCCTTCAGTCGGCCTGAATACCAGAGGCTTAGTATTTCTGTGTTGGTTGTAGTTGCTCCAGAACTGACATCAGGTCATCTGAGGTATTAAAACAAGCAGCTGATGCCATTACATCACTTTTTCTTGCCCTGTCAGGAGCCCCCAGTAGGTACTAAGTAAGGTATGGTGGAAGAATACCACCATTATAAAGTAAATAACAAATTTCCTTGCAAGAAGAGAGAGAGAGAGAGAGAGAGAGAGAGAGAGAGAGAAGGGGGATGGAGGGAGGGTAACCAGGACTGCAACAGTGAATACACTTGAACATCTACATTTATGGTAAGTGTACACAACTGTACTATGTACATCATGTTTCACTGTTGCCATCATCACATTTGGGTTGATTCCCAAAGCTAAAGAAAAGGGTGGAGGCAGTCAAGAAGACTGGGGGCTGACTAGAATGCCCTGCAATGACTGCAGTGGCAAAGCCTGCCCTGGATTTGGAAAAGATATGCAGGTGGTAATGTTTGGTGAAGGTGTGAACAGATGTCGATGTTGCAGTCTCCAGTATGTCCCTAGTGGAGACGCCGCTGAGAAAGGCTGTAGAGGTGGATGTTGCTGTGGTGGAGTGTGTATTGACCCCCTTTGGGGGTGGTTTCCCATGCTGTTTGTAGCAGAAATGGATGCAGTGCGCTATCAATTTGGAGATTGTTTGTTTGGATATGGCCTTGCTCTCTGCTCCTGCAGTGAAGCTGACTAGCAATTGAACAGTTTTTTCTGAAATATTTAGTCCTGTTCGGGTAGAATTTGAGCTGTCTGTGCACATCCAGAGAGTGCAGAATCAGTCCCCCCTTGTTTTGTGGATTAGAAAAAAAGGTGGGTAAATGAATGGATTGGTTGAGAGCCACACTGGACACCACTTTAGGCATGAAGGTTGGGTTAGTCCTGAGGGAGACCTTGTCAGCATGGAAAATGATGAAGGGCTCTACAGCCATAAGTGCTTGTAGCTCTGATACTCTTCTAGCTGAAGTGATGGCCAGAAGCAAGGTTGTCTTCTAAGAGAGAAATTTTAACTCTGCCGAAGCTGCAGGCTCAAAGGGGGTTAGAGTGAACTTTTCCAACACAAAGTTAAGGTCCCATGCTGAGATGGGTGCTCTTCTGGGTGGCCTTAAGTTCTAGCCCCTCTTAGGGACTGTTTGATGAGAGAGTGTGAGAAGAGAGGAGGTTCTGTGCTGAAATGAGCAGAGATGGCTGAGGCATGAATTTTAATAGAAGAGAAGGATAGAAAACTGTGTAGTAGATCTTCCAGGTAATCCAGGATGAGAGGTAGGGAAGGCTGTGCCATGCTGGCTCCCTTAGCCTGGATCCAGGTGCAAAACCTTTTCCACTTAGCATAGGATTTTCTAGTGCTAGAGCATCTGGCCTCAGGTATAACATCTAGACCTTGTTGGCTTAGTCTGGCAGCTTGAGGAGAGGTCAGGGAATAAGCCAGGCTGTCAGGTTGAGGATCTGCAAATGGGGATGAAAGAATTCTTCATTCCTCTGGGTCAGGAGTGTTGGGACCTGAAGTAGGTGCCATGGTGGGAGGGGTGACAGGTTGCAGACCAGTGGGCACCAGTGCTGGCATGGTCAGTCTGGGACAATCAGGATTGCTGATTATTTTGAGCAGGACCCTTGAAATGAGGGGTAGAGAGGGGAATGGATAGACCGAGAGGTTTACCCATTGGAAGGATAGAACATCCACTTTCCAACCTTTGCTGTGAGGTTCCCTGGTGCAGAATTTGCTGAGCTGATGATTGGAGTGGGGGTCAAAGAGGTCGACCTGCAGGGTGCCCCATTTTTGGGTTACAAGGGTGAAGGCACTGTGGTCTAGATGTCACTTGTGTAGGTCTAGCAGGTTTCTGCTTAAGTTGCCTGCCAGAGAGTTGAAAGAGCCTGGCAGGAATTGTGCTAGCAGGTGTATTTGCATGGCTGAGGCCATGTGCCAGAGGGTCATGGCTAGCCTGCACACAGGATAAGAGTGCATCCCTCCCTGTTTGTTGATATACCACATCATGGTGGTGTTGTCTGTTTTGATCAGTAGAGGCCCTGTGGAGAGTAGGGGTCTGAAAGTTGTCAGGGCATGCAGAACAGCTAACATCTCTTTTTTGGTTGATATGCCGATGTATTTGGTTTGGGCTCCATTGGCCCTGAATGCACCTGCCACCCAGGTGAGCTCCCCAGGCATAATCTGATGCATCTATGGTGAGGGTCTGAGAGGAATGGGGCTGTGAGAAGGGAAGTCCCTTGTTGTGGTTGCATGCTGCTGCCCACCAAATAAAAACTTTCCTTAGACGAGCTATCATTGGTATAAGAGTTTCTAGGTCTTGAGAGTGCTGACACCAAAGGCTTTTTAGGTACCTTTGTAGTTTCCTCATATGCAGTCTAGCATATGGAATGAGCAGAATGCAGGAGGTCATGAACCCTAGAGCTTGCAGGATTTTCCTTGCAAATAACTGGGTTCTGGTGGCTGGTTGAGAGAAGTAGCCTGTCAGGTAGGCTTGTTTTTCTGGAGTAAGGAATGCCACCTGGGATGCTGTGTCCAGACTTGCTCCCAGGAATACAATTCTTTGTGTGGGGACTAATTTGGATTTCTTTTCATTGATAGTATACCCCAGGGAGGTCAGTAGATCCTTTACAAAGGTCAGGTGCTGTAGCAGCTTTTCCTGACTGTCTGCCTGAATCAGGCAATCATCTAAGTATGGGTAAATTTGAATATGTCTTTGCCTGCAGAAAGCAATGGCAGGAGCCAGACATTTTGTGAAAACTCTGGGAGCAGTGGATAAGCCAAAGAGAAGCGCAGAGAATTGAAAGTGTACAGATCCTGCCCTGAAACGTAGATATTTCCTGCATGATTCCCTGATTGGGATGTGTAGGTAGGCCTCTTTTAGATCTAGGGTGGCTAACCAAGCATCCCTGGAGAGCATAGGTAAAAGCTGCTGGAGGGTGAGCATTTTGAATTTTGGTATCACCAGAGAGGTGTTTAGAATGGATAGTTTGAGGATGGGGCACCATGTGCCCTCTTTTCTGTGCACCAGGAAAAGTCTGGAATAGAAACCTTGGCCTATCTGTTCTGCAGGAACATGGTCTATTGCCCTCATGAAGAGCAGGGAGATGACTTGTTTTTTGGCCTCTGCCCACTGGTTTGGAGGAAAATCTGGGAACCCTTTTGGGGTCGCATAGTGTGGAAATAAAATGGGTACCCCTGGGACACTATGTTGAAGAGTCAGTGGTCGTTGGTAATGGTGGCCCAGTTGTTTGCATAGAAGGAGAGTTTTCCTCCTAGGGACACGGGCAGGTGGGCAGAGGGAGGGGTGGTAGTATAAAGTCACTGTGGGGTCATACCATAGGGGGTGGCATTGCACTCCATGTTATTGTAGAGGAGGAATTCCATTGCATAGATCTCTGCATTCCCTGGGGCTGTTGGCGGGTGGGTCTGCTTCCCCTGGGCCTGGGCTAAGCTGGCCTGTAGGGGGCAGGAAAGGACCAGTGCTTACAGGGGCAATGCCTACTCAACCTCGATGGCTGTACCTGCAACGGTTTGCATAAATTTCTCCTTTTCTCCCCTCTTTTTTAAGACCTCCTCTGCCTTGGTGACAAATAAGTTGTCTTTGTTCAAAGGTGTGTCCAATAATTTTGATTTGACGTGGTCTGGCAAGGTCTGTTCTTTAAGCCAAGCATGCCTTCTAAGGAGAGAACCAGTGACTGCTGCCATGCAAGATGCTTCTTGGGCCACAAAGCCACATTGTAAGGAGTGCTTATTAACTTGACATGTAGAATGCATTAACTCTTGTAACTCTTTATTTTCTGCACAAGCTGGAAAAGTAGATATTTTTTGTTTGAGGAGTTCCATGGTATGCTGTTGATATTTGAGCATATGGAACTGACAATTTAATGCTCTAATAGCAAGAGTAGCAGAGGTGTATACTTTTTTACCCCATTTATCTAATGCTCTGGAATCCCTATCTGAGGGGGTGGGATTCTTAGCTGAAGTTGCTTTGATTCCTTTAGGTCCTTCAGAGATGACCTCAGGGTCAGCAGAAGGATTTCTGAAAAGAAATTTGTGAGAGTCAGGGACTCTGTAATACCTCTGGTTTCCTGGGAGCAGGAGGGAGGGTATCAGGAGTCAGACTGGATTCCATAAAAACATCATCCACAACATCTAGGACAGGAGGAATGGCCAGGAGTCTGTGCTGTGGTAGATCTAAGAATTTAATGAGTCTCTTTTTTGATTGAGGGTAGTCCTGACATTCCCATTGGAAATGCTCCCTTAAAGTATGTAGGGTTTCCCCAAAGGAAAAGTCCTCGGGTGGAGAAGCTGAAGGGATGGACTCCTCTGCATCAGAATCCTCACAAGCAGAGAGAGGTTGCTTATCTTCATATTCAAATGCATCAGAGTCCTCGGACTCCTGTTCAGATAAATCCACTGGAGACAAGTCTCGTTTTCTTTTGGAAAGGGTAGCCTGGCCTCCCGTAATAAACATTATAAGGTCTTCTGCCATTTTAAGCATTTGAGACTGAGGCAAGGAAGCCATTGGCTGAGCTTGGGTTGTTGTAATTTTTAGGTGTGGTTTGTACCCTGGGTCTTAAAAACTTGGTAGTTTTCAAAAGCATTGAAGACGCAAAAGAAGTTATCGGTCTGTGTCAAGCATCGGTAGTGAGAAGTACTTCCTTGGAAGCCGGTGCCTGCTCAGCGGTTCTGGACCCATCCAAGGTAGACATCTGCAGGATCCTTAGTCGAAGAAAAGTCTCACGGCATACCAGACTCCAAAAGGGTCTCAGTAGCGGTCTGCGAATCCACAGAAGTGGTCATCAGGGGCTGTGAAAGTGCCTCACTGATGACCAGAGAATTGACGACTAGCTTAACGGCAGTGTCATCAGCAGTTTTGGACCTGTGCAGTCTGTCTCTGTCTTTATCCTTACATTTTTTTGGAAGATCAGTAGTTGGAAGGCTTACCAAAGCAATACCAGAATTTGAGGATTGAGAGAGAAAAGATCTGGCTACAATAAGGGCTCGACAACGAAGAGTTCGGGCTTTGAACAAAGCACAAAACCAACAGTGGGGAAAGTCGTGGTCTGGGCCTCAACAGGTGATGCAGTAAGAATGGAAGTCTTGGTGTGGTATTTGCTTTCCACAGGCAAGACAATTCTTAACTTTTTCTGACATCGGTTAGAGCAAGAGAAAAGGATCCCCAATGGGGTACTTAGCTTTAGAAGACTTCACTTCGGAAACAAAACTCAGGTAGAGGCCGACCGGCACTCGTGCGAAAGTACAGTTGTGTACACTTACCATAAATGTAGATGTTCGAGTGTATTCACTGCTGCAGTCATCACACTTGGGTTATCTGTCTGCAGATAGCCCTCAATCGGCCCGAATACCAGAGACTTAGTATTTCTGCATCGGTTGCTGTCACTACAGGACTGATGTCAGGTTGCCAGGGATATAAAAACAGGCATACGATGCCATTACATCACTTTTTCTTGCCCCAGATCTCAGGAGCCCCCAAAATAGGGAGCTAAGTTATGGTGGAAAAAAAAACACCACCAGTAAAAAGTAAATCCCAATAGCCCTGAAAGGGTTGAGTAATAGAGATAGTGAAGGAGAGAGAGAGAGAAAGAGAGAAGGGGGCTGGAGAGTGGGAAACCAGGACTGCAACAGTGAATACACTCAAACATCTACATTTATAGTAAGTGTACATAACTGTACCTTGTTCTTTGTGTTTCCCTGTTTCAGTCATCACACTTGGGTTGATTCCCAAAGCTGAAGAAAGGGTGGAGGCAGTCAAGAAGAATTGGGGCTGGCAAGTATGCCCTACAGGACTGCTGTTGCAAAACCCACCCTTAATTTGGAAAAGATAGGCAGGGGGTAATGCTTGGTGAAGGTGTGAACAGAACTTCAGGTAGCAGCTTCCAGAATGTCCCTGGTAGGGACTCCGCTGAGGAATGCTGTAGAGGTAAAAGTTGCCCTGGTGGAGTGCGTTCTGATCCCCTAAGGGGTTGGTTTCCCATGGTGTTTGTAACAGAAATGGATACAGTGTGCTATCCAGTTGGAAATTGTTTGTTTTGATATGGCCTTCCCTCTGCCCCTGGTGCAAAACTGACTAGTAACTGGTCAGATTCCCTGAAGGGCTTTGTCCTATCAAGGTAGAATCTGAGCTGTCTGTGCACATCCAAAGAGTGCAGGATCCTTTCTCCTTTACTTTGAGGATTAGGAAGAAGGCTGGCAAATGGATAGATTGGTTGAGAGCCACACTGGACACCACTTTAGGCATAAAAGTAGGGTTAGACCTGAGAGAGACCCTGTCAGCATGAAAAATAATGAAGGGTTCCACAGCCATAAGTGCTTGTAGCTCAGACACTCTTCTTGCTGAGGTGATGGCCAGGAGCAATTCTGTTTTCCAAGAGAGACATGTTAACGCTGCTAATGCTGCAGGCTCAAAGGGGGGTATCATAAGCTTTTCCAGTACAAAGTTAAGGTCTCAAGCAGGGGTGGGGGCTCTCCTTGGTGGCCTTAAGTTGCTGTCCCCTTTCAGGAACTGTTTGATGAGAGGGTGAGAGAAGAGAGGTGGCTCAGTGCTGTAATGAGCTGAGATGGCAGAAGCATGGATCTTAATGTAAGAGAAGGATAGGCCTCTGTGGAGTAGGTCTGCTAGGTAATCCAGGATTAGAGGTAAGGAGGGCAGTGTTGTGTCTGCTCCTTTACATTGAATCCAGGAACAATACCTTTTCCACTTATCAGCATAGGATTTTCTTGTACTGGGTCTTCTGGCTTCAAGAATGACATCCAGCACCTGCTTGCTTAGACTGGTTACTGGGGCAGAATTCAAGGGATACGCCAGGCTGCAAGGCTCAGGGTTTGCAGTTGTGGATGCAAGATCTGTCCCTCCTGCTGAGTGAGGAGGGTTGGGATCTGGGGTAGGTGCCATGGTGGCACTGGTGACAGGCTGCACAGTAGTGGGTACCAGTGCTGGCATGGCCAGTCTGGGGCAATCAGGATTGCCCTTGGTCTGTCCTGTCTTATCTTGAGTAATATTCTTGTAAGAAGAAGCAGAGGGGGAAATGCATAGACTGAGAGGTTTACCCACTGGAAGGATAGAGCATCCACTTTCCAGGCCCTACAGTGAGGTTTCCTGGTGCAGAATTTGCTGAGCTGGTGATTGTAGGGGGAGGCAAAAAGGTCTACCTCTGGGGTCTCCCATTTCTGGGTTAGAAGGCTGAAAGTGCTGGGGTCTAATTGCCACCCGTGTGGGTCTAGGAGAGTTCTGCTTAAGTTGTCTGCCAGAGAATTTTTTTTGCCTGGCAGGAAAAGAGCTTACAGATGGATATGCATGTCCAAAGCCGTGTTCCACAGGGTCATGGCTAGCCTGCAGAGTGGGTAAGAGTGGGTTCCCCCCTGCTTGTTGATGTACCACATAACTGTGGTGTTGTCTGTTTTTATTAGCAAGGGTTCTGGTGATAGTAGGGATTTGTACAGCTAACATCTCTTTTTGGTAGGTGCAGAATAATTTGACTTGGGCTCCAGTGACCCTGAATGCACTTGTCATCCAGATGTGCCCCCCAGGCATAGTTTGATGCATCTGTGGTTAGGGTCTGGGTGGCGTGGGGTTGTGTAAAGGGAAGTACTTGTTGTGGTTGCATGTTGCTGCTCACCAAAGAAACTCTGTCCTGAGACAAGGTATGATAGGTGTGATGGTTTCCAGGTCCTGAGAATGTTGGCACCAAAGGCTTTTTAAGTACCATTGACGTTTCCTCATATGCCGTCTGGCATATGGAATTAGTAGAATGCAAGAGGCCATGAACCCTAGAGGCTGCAGGATTTTCCTTGTGGATAGCTGGGTACGTCGTGGTCTGGGCCTAAACAGATGACACGGTAAGAATGGAAATCTCAGTGTGGTATTTGCTTTCCACAGGTGAGACAATTGTTAACTTTTTCTGACATCGGTTAGAGCAAGAAAAAAGGAAAGGATCCCCAACAGGGTAATTAGCTTTAGAAGACTTCAGGATGATTCAATTTGGAAACGAAAACTCAGGTAGCGGCCTACCAGCACTCATGCAAACTGCTTCTGCTTCAGGCTCTGTAGCAAGAAAGACTGATGTAATGGCGTTGGATGCCTGTTTTTATACCCCTGATGACCTGATGTCAGTCCTGGAGTGACAGCAACTGACACAGAAATACTAAGTCTCTGGTATTCGGGCCAACTGAGGGCTACCTGAAGGCAGATAACCCAAGTGTGATGACTGCAACAGTGAAACACGAATAAAATCTGCTTCTGCATCGGTATCCTCAGCAAGAAAAACTGATCTAATGACGTCAGCTGCCTGTTTTTATACCCCTGACGACCTGATGTCAGTCCTGGAGCGACAGCAACTGATGCAGAAATACTAAGCTTCTGGTATTCAGGCTGACTGAGGGCTACCTCTGGCAGGATAACCCAAATGTGATGACTGAAACAGTGAAACCAGAACATCATCTTATATATTTCCTGATTTGTCTGTGTCACAGCTTCTTCTTGTAACGTGACTGAGATGGCAGCAAACATATAAGCTGTAATCTTGCATATGTACACGTGGGTCTTAAAATTAACATGACATATTATATTATATTATATTACATTATAATTACATGACATTGCCCCAGACCTAATAATATATCATTCCTTGTTATAGCTTTTACATTCCAGGTCTTAAAATTAACATAACATTGCCCCAGACCTAATAATATATCATTCCTTGTTATAGCTTTTACATTCCAGGTCTTAAAATTAACATGACATTGCCCCAGACCTAATAATATATCATTCCTTGTTATAGCTTTTACATTCCAGGTCTTAAAATTAACATAACATTGCCCCAGACCTAATAATATATCATTCCTTGTTATAGCTTTTACATTCCAGGTCTTAAAATTAACATGACATTGCCCCAGACCTAATAATATATCATTCCTTGTTATAGCTTTTACATTCCAGGTCTTAAAATTAACATAACATTGCCCCAGACCTAATAATATATCATTCCTTGTTATAGCTTTTACATTCCAGGTCTTAAAATTAACATAACATTGCCCCAGACCTAATAATATATCATTCATTGTTATAGCTTTTACATTCCAGGTCTTAAAATTAACATGACATTGCCCCAGACCTAATAATATATCATTCCTTGTTATAGCTTTTACATTCCAGGTCTTAAAATTAACATAACATTGCCCCAGACCTAATAATATATCATTCCTTGTTATAGCTTTTACATTCCAGGTCTTAAAATTAACATGACATTGCCCCAGACCTAATAATATATCATTCATTGTTATAGCTTTTACATTCCAGGTCTTAAAAGTAACATAACATTGCCCCAGACCTAATAATATATCATTCCTTGTTATAGCTTTTACATTCCAGGTCTTAAAATTAACATAACATTGCCCCAGACCTAATAATATATCATTCCTTGTTATAGCTTTTGCATTCCAGATAACAGCTGAAGATAAGACAGGTGGTTGTCCTCAGCATTTCAAGTAATGTGGTCCAATGGCAATGTTCCAGAAATGTTCTTAACTAGACATTGGTCTGAAAGGGAAAAACGGATAAATTAAGGCTTGCAACGTATTAAAAAAGCAGTTTATATCAAGCATATAAATTCTTCTTTTTATAGGTTGCATGGTTATAACCTGGCAGAGTTAACCAGACACTAGGGAGGCAATGTGTTTTGCGGACTGTTAATTTTCTTTTTTTAATACACTGGCAGTGTCAACCAGATTCCTGTGGTCTGTGTGTTATGGGGGGCTGTTGATGACTGTCCTCAGTTCTGGTCTGGAATGGTTAATGTTTTGTGGTATGTATGTATGTATCACTAATGGAAATATTATGCATTTAGATATCTACCAGTATTGTATTGTATATTATTTATTTACTTCAGTTTGTTAACTGGGGTAAAACACTGGTCTCTTTGGGACATTTTACAGATTTATCCCAGGCAGAGGCACTGGAAGCTGTTGAAGACTGGGGGGTGCTGGTGGTGCAGAGGGTGACAGGGGCACTTAGTGATCGAAAAATGACAATTTTTTAAAACTATTTACTACCACAACATAGGTTCACTTGGATGACATTTTAAACTCAGCCAATTTCCCTTTTGGGGCTTGAATTAATATTTCCTGATTGGTCTTACCTATCCCATGGCTGGCAATTGTATATCAGCCCTAGTGAGAATAAATGTGATCATACTATAGATAATTTGAGGGGACCCATGTAAGGGATGCAGCATTTAGGAACTGCCTCTATTCATTAGTAGCATGAGGGAAATCCTGGGGTACATTTTCTATTACCCATCCTTAGATAGAAGTTGCATTTGAATATGGACAGGGATGAGCTTAGTTTTACTTGAATGGATAAGTCTGTTGTGGAACAGTGGTAGCCTCTGTGATATATATCCATCTCTCCACAACATTCAGTTTAGATACCTGGACTGAGTATTTCTGATGCTGATGTTCAGTAGGTTCATCTGTATTAGGTTGTAAGATGCCTTGTATGCCAGACATGTCACCTCTAAGCACTCTGTAGGATACTGAGTATAGTGATAGACCTTTGAGGTGCTCCATGCAAGACCTATTGTTTAGGACTTGTATCCTTTTAGTAAGGTATCTCTGGGTATTCCAATTGTTGCATGGGTCTGGACAGATACATGCTAAAGTGAGCATTATACAAAATGATTGACCTAATGAGGGCTTTGTAAATAGGTTCATAGGTTCATAGGTAGATACTAGGCTATCTGCCCTAGGGCATTTATAAGCCTAGCCAGAGTGTATTTGGCTTCCGCCTCCCTATTATAGTAGCCTACTGTGCCTCTATAAAGTAGGTCACAGAAGGTACCCTTTTAAGATTAGTTTACTGTGCCTCTGTCTAGCAGGGACACAGGAGAGATCCCAGGGGTGAATTTGCGATTTCCCATCCACACATCCAAATTTCGCTTGAAGAGGGTCAGCGAGGGGCTATGTCTAACATGAATTGGGATTCTATTCCAGAGTGAGGGGAGCCTCTGGGAAATGAATCTGTCCCTCCAGCATGTCCTATTTATTTTTGTGCTGAGGTTTAGGTCCCTGGAGCGTGTAGCTCTAAGGGACTTGGATTTTTTGAGGTGGAGCATGTCCATTAATTCTGGGTTTGACATGGCTTTGTACGTCAGGCATAGATCGCCTCTGAGTAGGCGGTAAGCAACTGAGAAGAGCTGGAGTTTGTTTAGTCGAGCTGCATAGGACATCTGTTTGTAGCCCAAGATCCTCTTGGTGAGGTACTTTTGGGGTCACTCCAGTTGCTGCAGGTGTTGGGTAAGGTGCAGCCCAAAAGGGGCACTGAATTCAATTATGGGCCTGATGAGTGACGAGTAGAGGGGCACAATGACCTCTCTTGATCTAGATGTGAACCCTTTCGTGATAAGGTGAGCTATATAGAAGGTCTTTCTAACCACTTTGGCAATGTGATTATCAAAGGAGAGATTACTATCTACGTTGGTCCCCAAATCTCTAATTACTTCATCCGTACTTAATGGATTACCACCTATGTGGTAATTTGTGGGCACCTTGTTTTTCCCAAAGGGGATAACTATGCACTTTCTAGCATTTAGCTTGAGGCTGTGGCTCTGACACCAAGCATCTGTCTCTGTGAGACCCTTTTAGAGGATGCTTGTGTCATCTGGAGATTCAATTATGGCCCCCAGTTTGCAGTCATCTGCGAACTTTGTCAGCCATAATCCCCCTGTGTTAGTCTGAACCTCAGAGAAGTATATATCAAACAAGAGAGGTCCCAGAACTGAGCCCTGTGGGATGCCACTTGTAACTGGTTTGGATTCGGACATGGCACCTGAGATTCTGACCATGTGGGTTCTATCTCTGAGCCAGTTTGCAACACATTTTGTAATATAGGGGTTGATATTTAAGCTGGTAAGCTTATTTATGATGCCCAAGTGGGGTATTGTGTTAAAAGCTTTTGCGAGGTCGAGGTAGGCTGTGTGGACTACTTTGCCCTCATCTATGGCTTTGGTAACTGTTTCAAAGAAATCAACTAGGTTTAAGAGGCAAGATCTGCTCTTAACAAAGCCAAATTGGGTAGGGTCCAGTGTCTGGAGGCTCCCAATGTCTTTGTTTATGAGTTCCATGATAATACGCTCCATAGCTTTACAGGCCAGACTAGACAGGCTTATGGGGAGATAGTTTCTGGGGTCCATTGTGGCACCACCTTTGTGGAGTGGGACCACTGTAGCTGTATGCCATTCTTTGGGTACATATCCTGTAGTAAGGCTAAGTTTGAACAGTGACTTAATGTGAGGGTTCAGTTCTTCTTGGAGCTCATGTAAGACACAGCCTGGGACACTGTCCGGTCCCATAGATGCTGTGTTTTTTGCTTTGGAGAGGGCAGCTTTCACTTATGCATCTGTGATGTCAGGGAGGTTACATTCAGTTGGGATAGGCGTTTGCTCCTTTGGGGGGGGGGGGGAAGTTTGCGCTGAATCTGTCTGCCAGGATGTTGGCTATGTCTGTAGGTTTGGTATATTTTGCACCGTTATGTAACAATTCAGAGCATATCTGGGAGTTTCTGCCCATGTTCCTGACATAACTAAAGAAGGCCTTGTTAATATCTTTAGTGTCTAGAGCAATTTTTCTTTCGAAACTGGCCTTTGATGATTTTATGAGGGATCGGAGTTTCTTGCTAATACTGATCAGAGATGCCTTCCCTTTTTGGGATTTTGCTCTGTCATGTAGTAGCTTCCTCCTTCTGTTGTATAGCTTATTTATGGCCGGGGTCCACCAGACTGGTCTCCTGTTTTTGGAGGAGTGAGTCTTGGTTTTATTTGGGATAGCACGATCTATGCATTCCTGCAGGTGCTCATAGAATGCATTTGTAAAGGATTCTGCGGATTGGGCTGTATTATCCTCTGGCCCAGGGGCTTTGAAGGATTCCACCTCAGTCTTGAGAAGTGCAAAGTTGGCTTTTGAGAAATTCTTTACAGTGATTTCCTTGGCTGGGGTTGGGGATGGGATATGGATGTCCAGGGAAATTTGTTTATGGTTTGATCTTACTAATGAGGGGTTTACCTCTGGTGTGGAACATAGAGTCCCTATGTTGGTGATGACCAGGTCCAATATGTTCTTCCCTCTTGTGGGAGTTGTGACCATTTGTTCCATTGCATTAGAGTTTATAAATTCAAGGAACCGTTGGGCGAGGGTGTTTGGGCTTGAGTAGTTTTCCCAGTCTATGTTTGGGTAGTTGAAGTCACCCAATAACATAGTGTTTGGAGAGACCTTCATATTCTCCAGTGTTCTCAGGAATGCCAAGTGGAGTTCCTGTAATAGGGAGGGTGTTCTGTAGCAGGCTACAAACTGAAAGGCAGTTTTGCCAGCTGTTAGTTGCGCATGGATGGTTTCCGATGCTTAGTGCAGTGCCACTAACCTGGAGGTGTAGGTATCTTTGATGAATATAGATACTCCCCCTCCTTTTGTGCTTCGGTCCGAGTTTTGGGGCTGAAACGCATGGTATGAGTTATAACCTGGTAGTGCTGGAGTGCTCTCAGGAGCCTTGAACTAGGTTTCTGTTACTGCACAGACATCGATTTTCTCCATACTGAGGAGAGTCTCGAGTGCATGCATCTTGAGGTGTAGACTTCTGGCACTGAGTAGCATTACCTTTAGTTTTTTTATCTTTGGGTTGTCTATGGAGGTGGGTTTGTCCTTTGAGCCTTGCCTGAAAAAGGCACTATGGTGGTGGCAAGAGCCTTGGCCAGTATGCGAAAGCCTAATGGTGACAGGTGCAAGCCGTCCATAGCGAAGTAACGTGGTTTGTTGAGCATGTCATCCCAGGCTGACAGACACTGGATCCCCTTTGGATGACACCAATACTTTAGCCAATTGTTGAAACTGATAATTTTGTCTTTATACTGTGGCATCATTCTTGGTGAGGGCAAGATGCTACTCAAGGTCAGGGTCATACCAGTCTGGGCTACATGGTCAGAGAGCTCCTCTATGTCTCTTTTCATGTGGTCCAGAGAGGTACTTCTCAGATCATTCACACCAGCATGGACAATGACGGAGTCAAACTTGTACTTGCTTTGGAGTGACCTGAGTGCTTGCGTTATGTGGTGGATCCTGGCACCCGACAGGCAGCTTACAGTGACCTTTTCCTTGTTCAGTCTGGTGAGCGGGACGTCAGTGTGCCGGACAATAGAGTCCCCTATAACAAGTATATTTGGTGTGTTGTTTGGCCTTAAGGGCTGTGACTGTGAGGCACACTGATTTTGTGAGATATGTGATTTGTGGGTATTGTTGAGGGGTGGCTGTTGCTTGGATATCTGCTTAGGAGGTCTTTGCTGTTTAGGCAGATTTTTATTTAGAGCCTCCGAGTATGTTTCTGTGTGTTTATGTGTTGGGTATGCAGATGCAATAGGTCTGTGTGAGACTGGATTTGTGGTGTGGGTGGTTACCTTTTCCTCCTGACTGACTGTGCCAGTCTTGGGTTGAGACAGCTCTGCCTCCAGTTTGGATGTGTAACTGCATCTCTCACATGTATTAGAGTTTGTTGGAAGGAGGAGAGGGTTGTCTGTGTACATAAGGCAATTGTAACATTGCCTCAAAATTCCCATATTCACCAGCTGGACTGGAGAGTAACCTTGAAACTGACCCTTGGACATACCAGATTAGTATAGGGAACTGTTTTTTTACTGATCAGATTAGGGAAGGGAACTGATTTTTCACTTGATCAGGAAGGACCAATCGGGAGCCTAATACTTATGAGAAGTCAAGGAGGGTGTAGTGCTTTAGTTAGTTAGTGTTTCCTTATAAGAGCTGAGCAAGTGCAGGGCTTTAGAAAGAGAATAGAGTGATTACTTTGAGAGTTTGAACAGTTCTAAGGGAAAAAGTGAAGAGCAGACTTTGTGGAGCCTGGTATAGTTTAAACCTGTTTAGGCGGCGCTGCTCAACGCTGCTGAGTGCGCAAAACCGTACAAAAAGAGAGTTGTAGGGTTTTAAGAGAGAGAGATCAAGGAGTTTAGAATTGACCCAAAATGGCCAATAAAACTACAGCTTCTAGGTAGTAACCACTCCTCCAAGGACAGGCAGGCTGTTCAGTGTTAACCACTCCCACTGGTGAACACAGAGACTTCCCTTTAGCCCAAGCAAGCACTGGCCTTCTAGAAACTTCCAAACAGTTCAGAACAGCAAATCTGTAACTGAACTTTCAGAAAATGGGAAAAAAGCAAGATTTTTGGGAGACAATAACATCTCTAGATCTAGTCAAAATCAATTTGTTTATAAGCTGTGCAATATAAAAAGACTTTCTTATGACTCTGGGCACATGTTTGTCAAAAGTTAGGTCACTGTACACATAAGTTCCCAAATGCCAAACAGCTGGGTCAAGTTCTCAGGGGGCATTGTCAATTTGGCATTTCCTTGGAGCTGATAACTTTGCAAAGGATACAATAATGTATTTCTTGGAATTTAGTTTCAATTCATGATTCTGGCACCAGTTACTGTTTGGGACAAACCTTCCTGCATGATGGCTAAGTCATTTGGGGATTCCATAACTGCTCCTAGCTTGCAGTCATCTCGGACTTAGTCAGCCAAAGCCTTTTGGTATTTCCTTCTACGTTTGAGATGCATATTCCAAACAGAAAAAAATCTCAGCACCGAACCCTGAGGGATTCCATTAGTGACTGGTCTCTTCCCCTATTTTGATCTCCTGCATCCTGTGAGCAAGCATACATGTATGCATTCTTTGATTCACCTTCCTGATTGTATTAACCTGACTGTATTAATTTATATTCCTTGTATAATACAGCACCACTTGGTAGAATGTGTTTTAAATTTGTAGTTTGGAACAGTCTTCTAGTAAGCAATGAAACAAAATGTATGAACCAATAATGACAAAACTACCCATTTCAGAAAATTTCAACCATAAAAGGCCACTCAAACTTCTGTCATTATGCAAAATCTCTGCAGAAGTAAGTCATCTAAATAATTACACATTAAAGGGATCTGTAACTAATGAAGAGGTTGCTGCTAACAAACAACTTTATATTTCATTGTTTCATCTACAAATAAAGCGCTTGCTGGCCTTGAAGAATAAATTCCCTATGCTACATTAATAAAATGATAAGCTAGTAATTTTGCAATGGGGAATGGATGGCAAACTGATAACAGAAACATAGTTACTAGGTAACTCCTCCAAAAGAGGACATTCACAGGACTGCAGCATCCACTTTCCTTAAAGTACAACACAGTACAGTAAACCATCTACATACTGTGGGAGTAGAACCCACAGCCTTCTGCATCAATAGCAAGTATGCAACCTGCTGTGCTACTAACAATGCAGGCAGCTTAGCAAAATTAGCCCTAAACTTTTCTTCCCGTGAAGCTCTCAGCGCCTTATAAAATCCACTTGACACTCAACTAAATCTCTCATCTAGGCAGCACAAGAAATCTGGAAAAAGCCAAAATTTATTTGGTGGAGGGGCAAAGGCCCAAAACCAGGGACACATTTTAAATATTGCTTGTAAAATCTTAGAAAGTTACTAAAATAGTGTTTTGTGTTACGATGTGTTTCTTGAAAGATAGGAAGACTGAAACTTAGGCTATCGTTATTTAGTGAAATCAGTTCTCACTGAGTTGCCAGAAAGCCATAAATTTTAAGAACAGACCAAAAGTATGAGCCAAATATTCTGTGAAAATATGGACAGTTTTAGGCTATGGACTCAGCTCCCTGAATCACAAGTGACAGTACAGGTAGAGAATTCAGACTGTTGTCTGAGCCTGAGTAACACTAACCACCAGGTATACCTAAATGGGGCATTTTATACACACACACACACACACACACACACACACACACACACACACACACACACACACACACACACAAGCACACACACAGACACAGACACACACACACACACACACACACGCACGCACACACGCACACATACACCCACACACACACACACACACACACATACACACACACACACACACACACACACACACGTACACACACACACACACACACACACACACACACACACACACACACACACACACACACACACACACACACACACACACACACACACACACAAACACACGTGTGTCACTCACTCAACAAAACTCTCCTTTCTGGCATGACTCTGGCTCTGGCAGCACCAACAGAACAGCGGCAGCATAACTCCTGTAACACAGAGCAACAAGAGAACAAGAACAGCTGGATCAGTTAGTTAAACTTCCGTGCGTGAATCCACATTAGCATGAAATCTCCACTTCATTAATTTTTCCCGACAGGTCTTGTAGCTATAAAAGTGTGGGGGGGGTCTCCCCTCGGCCCCTGGTTCTATAGTTCCGGCACCCATGAGCCCAAGAAATTAAAATAAAGTACAGACTACAAAACTGGTATTACAGCATGGCAGGAAAGTAATAGAGTCCATAAACATATAATATAAATTCATTCTGAAATGGTAAAGAGAGGGAAGGAGATGAGATTTGTCATTAGTAATTTAGTAGAGAGGTAAAGAGATTAATTATTAAAAGAGAGAATAAAAGTATGTGAGAAATAAGTTGTGCCTATCAGCTAACAGTATGTCAGTTTGGACATGGTAGATGGGTGGTAGGGCAGAAAGATGAATATAAAGTGTTTTACATGCTTATTGCCTACTCCATTAAGATTTTTTTGACAGAAGTTCAGAAGAATGTGTCACATTTTTAAATCTGTGAAATGTAATTCTTTCTTTGGAGGGGTTGGCTGTAGGCTGTACATACAACTGTAACATTATCTAGCTTATTTGGGGGGGTTGGCTGTAGCCTGTACATACAACTGTAACATTATCTAGCTTATTTGGGGGGGTTGGCTGTAGCCTGTACATGCAACTGTAACATTATCTAGTTTTTTTTGGGGGGGTGGCTGTAGCCTGTACATACAACTGTAACATTATCTGGCTTATTTTGGGGGGGGGGCTGAAGCCTGTACGTACAACTGTATCATTATTTAGCTTATTTGGGGGGGTTGGCTGTAGCCTGTACATACAACTGTAACATTATCTAGCCTATTGGGGGGGTTGGCTGTAGCCTATACAAACAACTGTGCCATTATCTAGCTTATTTGGGGGGGGTTAGCTGTAGCCTGTGCATACAACTGTATCATTATCTAGTTTATTTGGGGGGTGTTGGCTGTAGCCTGTACATACAACTGTAACAATATCTAGCTTATTTGGGGGGTTGGCTGTAGCCTGTACATACAACTGTAACATTATCTAGCTTATTTGGGGGGTGGCTGTAGCCTGTACATACAACTGTAACATTATCTAGCTTATTTGGGGGGGGGTTGGCTGTAGCCTGTACATACAACTTTAACAATATCTAGTTTATTTGGGGGGGTGGCTGTAGCCTGTACATACAACTGTAACATTATCTAGCTTATTTGGGGGGGGTGGCTGTAGCCTGTACATCCAACTTTAACAATATCTAGTTTATTTGGGGGGGCAGCTGTAGCCTGTACATACAACTGTAACATTTTCTAGCTTATTTGGTGGGGTTGGCTGTAGCCTATAAATACAACTGTAACATTATCTAGCTTATTTGGGGAAGGGATGGCTGTAGCCTGTACATACAACTGTAACAATATCTAGTTTATTTGGGGGGGGGGTTGGCTGTAGCCTGTACATACAACCGTAACATTATCTAGCTTATTTGAGGGGAGGGGTTGGCTGTAGCCTGTACATACAACCATAACATTATCTAGCTTATTTGGGAGGATTGGCTGTAGCCTGTACATACAACTGTAACATTATCTAGTTTATTTTTTTTGGGGGGGTTGGCTGTAGACTGTAAATACAACTGTAACATTATCTAGCTTATTTGGGGAGGGGTTGGCTGTAGCCTGTACATACAATTGTAACAGTATCTAGTTTATTTGGGTGGGGGTTCACTGTAGCCTGTTCATACAACTGTAACATTATCTAGCTTATTTGGGGGGGTTGGCTATAGCCTGTACATACAACTGTAACATTATCTAGCTTATTTGTGGGGGGTTAGTTGTAGCCTGTACATACAACTGAAACATTATCTAGTTTATTTGGGGGAGGTGGCTGTAGCCTGTACATGTGACTGTAACTTTATCTAGCTTATTTGGGGGGGGGGGGTTGGCTGTAGCCTGTACATACACCTGTAACATTATCTGGCTTATTTCAGGGGAGGTTGGTGTAGCCTGTACATACAACTGTAACATTATCTAGTTTATTTGGGGGGTGGCTGTAGCCTGTACATACAACTGTAACATTATCTAGCTTATTTGGGGGTGGCTGTAGCCTGTACATACAACTGTAACATTATCTAGCTTATTTGGGGGGTTGGCTGTAGCCTGTACATACAACCATAACATTATCTAGCTTATTTGGGGGTTGGCTGTAGCCTGTACATACAACTGTAACATTATCTAGTTTATTTTGGGGGGGTGGCTGTAGCCTGTACATACAACTGTAACATTATCTAGTTTATTTGGGTGGGGGTGGCTGTAGCCTGTACATATGACTGTAACATTAGGTAGCTTATTTGAGGGAGTTGGCTGTAGCCTGTACATACACCTGTAACATTATCTAGCTTATTTGGGGGGGTGGCTGTAGCCTGTACATACAACTGTAACATTATCTAGCTTATTTGAGGGGGTGGCTGTAGCCTGTACATACAACTGTAACATTATCTAGCTTATTTAACATTATCTAGCTTATTTGAGGGGGTGGCTGTAGCCTGTACATACAACTGTAACATTATCTAGCTTATTTTGGGGGGGTGGCTGTAGCCTGTACATACAACTGTAACATTATCTAGCTTATTTGGGTGGGTTGGCTGTAGCCTGTACATACAACCGTAACATTATCTAGCTTATTTGGGGTTGGCTGTAGCCTGTACATACAACCGTAACATTATCTAGCTTATTTTGGGGGGGGGGTTGGCGGTAGCCTTTATATACAACCGTAATGATATCTAGCTTATTGGGGAGGTTGGCTGTCGCCTGTACATACAACTGTAACATTATCTAGTTTATTTGGGGGATTGGCTGTAGCCTGTACATACAACTGTAACATTATCTAGTTTATTTGGGGGGTGGCTGTAGCCTGTATATACAACTGTAACATTATCTAGTTTATTTGAGGGGGGTGGCTGTAGCCTGTACATACAACTGTAACATTATCTAGCTTATTTGGGGAGGGGTTGGCTGTAGCCTGTACATACAACCTTAACATAATCTAGCTTATTTGGGGGGGGGGTTGGCACTAGCCTGTACATACAACCATAACATTATCTAGCTTGTTTGGGGGGGTTTGGCTGTAGCCTGAACATACAACTGTAACATTATCTAGCTTATTTGGGGGGTTGGCTGTAGCCTGTACATACACCTGTAACATTATCTAGCTTATTTGGGGGGGTTGGCTGTAGCCTGTACATACATCTGTAACATTATCTAGCTAATTTGGGGGGGTTGGCTGTAGCCTTTACATACAACTGTAACAATATCTAGCTTATTTGGGGGTGGCTGTAACCTGTACATACACCTGTAACATTATCTAGCTTATTTGGGGGGGGTTGGCTGTAGCCTGTACATACATCTGTAACATTATCTAGCTAATTTGGGGGGGTTGGCTGTAGCCTGTACATACAACTGTAACAATATCTAGCTTATTTGGGGGGGTGGCTGTAACCTGTACATACGACTGTAACATTATCTAGCTTATTTGGGGGGGTTGGCTGTAGCCTGTACATACACCTGTAACATTATCTAGCTTATTTGGGGGGTTGGCTGTAGCCTGTACATACACCTGTAACATTATCTAGCTTATTTGGGGGGAGGGGTTGGCTGTAGCCTGTACATACAACTTTAACAATATCTAGTTTATTTGGGGGGTGGCTGTAGCCTGTACATACAACTGTAACATTATCTAGCTTATTTGGGGGGGTTGGCTGTAGTCTGTACCCACAACTGTAACATTATCTAGCTTTTTTGGGTGGGTTGGCTGTAGCCTGTACATACAACTGTAACAATATCTAGTTTATTTGGGGGGGTTGGTTGTAGCCTGTACATAAAGCCGTAATATTATCTAGCTTATTTGGGGGGGTTGGCTGTAGCCTGTACATACAACTGTAACATTATCTAGCTTATTTGGGGGTGGCTGTAACCTGTACATACAACTGTAATATTATCTAGCTTATTTTTTTGGGGGGGTTGGCTGTAGCCTGTACATACAACTGTAACATTATCTAGTTTATTTTGGGGGGGTTGGCTGTAGACTGTACATACAACTGTAACATTATCTAGCTTATTTGGGGAGGGGTTGGCTGTAGCCTGTACATACAACTGTAACAATATCTAGTTTATTTGGGGGGGGTTCGCTGTAGCCTGTTCATACAACTGTAACATTATCTAGCTTATTTGCGGGGGGGTTGGCTGTAGCCTGTACATACAACAGTAACATTATCTAGG
The DNA here is from genome assembly GCF_019279795.1 of Protopterus annectens. Taxonomy (NCBI): domain Eukaryota; kingdom Metazoa; phylum Chordata; order Ceratodontiformes; family Protopteridae; genus Protopterus; species Protopterus annectens. The sequence continues at coordinate 1,173,504,951 of NC_056737.1, read as the reverse complement.
TTATTTGTGGGGGGTTGGCTGTAGCCTGTACATACAACTGTAACATTATCTAGTTTATTTGGGGGGGTGGCTGTAGCCTGTACATATGACTGTAACATTATCTAGCTTATTTGGGGGGGGTTGGCTGTAGCCTGTACATAGACCTGTAACATTATCTAGCTTATTTGGGGGGAGGTTGGCTGTAGCCTGTACATACAACTGTAACATTATCTAGCTTATTTGGGGGGATGGCTGTAGCCTGTACATACAACTGTAACATTATCTAGCTTATTTGGGTGGGGGTGGCTGTAGCCTGTACATACGACTGTAACATTAGGAAGCTTATTTGAGGGAGTTGGCTGTAGCCTGTACATACACCTGTAACATTATCTAGCTTATTTGGGGGTGGTTGGCTGTAGCCTGTACATACAACCATAACATTATCTAGCTTATTTGGGGGTTGGCTGTAGCCTGTACATACAACTGTAACATTATCTAGCTTATTTGGGGGTTGGCTGTAGCCTGTACATACAACTGTAACATTATCTAGCTTATTTGGGGAGGGGTTGGCTGTAGCCTGTACATACAACTGTAACATTATCTAGCTTATTTGGGGGGGGCTGTAGCTTGTACATACAACTGTAACATTATCTAGCTTATTGGGGGGTTGGCTGTAGCCTGTACATACAACTGTAACATTATCTAGCTTATTTGGGGGGTTGGCTGTAGCCTGTACATACAACTGTAACATTATCTAGCTTATTTGGGGGGTGGCTGTAGCCTGTACATACAACTGTAACATTATCTAGCTTATTTGGGGGGTTGGCTGTAGCCTGTACATACAACTGTAACATTATCTAGCTTATTTGGGGGGTTGGCTGTAGCCTGTACATACAACTGTAACATTATCTAGCTTATTTGGGGGGATGGCTGTAGCCTGTACATACAACTGTAACATTATCTGGCTTATTTGGGGGTTGGCTGTACCCTGTACATACACCTGTAACATTATCTAGC